>NW_017387320.1:267449-455011 GCF_001636725.1 Cordyceps fumosorosea ARSEF 2679 | reverse complement strand
ACACACACACACACACACACACACACTCGCAAACATGTACTCTGCCGAGCTCGTCTACGTCGCCCCCTACCTCATGTCCGCCGAGAAGCGCCGTGAGGTGAACCGCATCAACAGCGCCGCCTCGTCGCGCAAGAACTCCCTCGCCGACGCCTCGGCCGCCACCTCGGCCGCCCCTTCGCGCGCCGCCTCGCCCACCCGCGATGGCAGCAGCAAGAAGGAGAAGAAGCAGCACAAGCACGACCAGCTGCAGTCGGCCGTCAAGATGAGCATGAACTCGCGCCTCCTCTAAGCGAACATGGCTTTCGCGCTCTTGACGACGCCTGAAGTTGGACTTTGGCAACAACTCTGGTAGCCCCTCGCGGGGCCGAACCATCTCTGGAAATGATATACACGCGTTGCATTGGGAAAACCGGATATTTAAAAGTTTTTGGTCGAGCTCTTGTTCCTGCGTGGAACACAGCGAGTTGGAAGCATAATGATAATATAATAATATACATGTATAATGATATTCTAATATTCACGATTTCACAACTCGTTATCCGCTATACATGTGATTGGCAGCATGCCATAAACTGTCGCAATTAGTACTCGCGTCATCTCACGTCGTATCCAAATTGCTGTTCTATATTTATCCTAAAAATGCACGCTTCGCTTCTTATTCACCTTGTGATCCTTATCGTCCTTGCCGTGCAGCAGCGATCCCAGCGCCGTGCCCAGCTTGTACGCGCGCCCGTGTTGCTGCTGCGCCTGCTGCGCCGGCATCGTGTAGCTGCTGCCGCTCCCTCCCGGCGGTCCCGTGCTGTTCGGTCGCGGCGGGGGCGCCGCCTGTCCCGAGGCGCCGCCGAACCACCCACCGCTGCCGCCTTGCGCCCCGGGTCGCGGCGGCAGCGAGGGCGTTTCCGCCGGCAGGCCGTACTGCCGCCGCAGGCGCTCCGTCTCCTCGTCGACCTCGGCCTGCTTCCGCCGGCGGCGCTCCTCCTCCTCGCGCTCCAGCATGGCCTGGATGCGCCGCTGCTCCTCCTGGTCGCGGCGGTCGCGGTCCCGCGACTTGCGCTCCTCCTCAGCCACCATGGCTTGCAGCCGCTTGGTCTCGGTGTCGATGGCAGCCTGTTGCTGCGCGTCGCGACCGCCGGCTGGCGACGGACGGCCGGAGGAGCTTGGTGGTGGTGGTGGGAGCGCACCGGACGCGAACGCCGCTTGTGCCGGCGGCGATGATGACGTGGGACTCGTGGCGGCGTGCGTTTCTGTCGAGCCGACGGGTACGGGGGCGCCGGATGTGTTGAAGGGGTTCTGCTTGGGCATCAGGTAGAGGTCGCGTATGACCTCGGCGCTTAGCAGCAGCACGACCTCGAGGCCCTTGCGGTCCTCGACCTCGACGCGAGCCATGTTGGGCTCGTAGATGGTCACTGTGCTCTGCTTGGAGGACGCGTGGTACATGGCGATGGTGATGTCAGGCTCCTTGCTCTTCTTCCCGCCGAAGCTGCGGCCCGTCATGTAGCACGTCATGTCCTTGCTCAGGCGCGAGTCGCGCTTCCAGCGGAACAGCACTTTGGGGGTCAGCTCGGCGAGGCCGGCCGACGCGCTGTCCTGGTCGATCTGGGAGGCGCTGGGCGGCTTGAAGGTCTGCTCGGGCATCTCAAACTCCCAGGAGTCGGACTTGAAGCTGCTCCTCTGTAGGCGCAGCGGGACAGTCTGGTCCGGGTTGTAGAGCGACACGGGCAGCGCATCGGGGATTATGGGGACGACGGTAGACACGCCGCCCTGGGCGCGCAACTCGGCGGCGGAGAGCGAGGGCTGGGTCCATTGCGGGCGCACCAGGACCTCGCCGTAGATGACAGAGGAGTAGTGGACGTCGACGAGGCCGAGGGCGTACTGGTTCTTGGCCTGGCCGGGGGGCGGGCGCTTGAGAAGGTACTCGGCGGCGGGCTCGGAGCCGTTGTGGGTGAAGTAGAGGAGGGTGTGCAGCGGGTTGTCGGAGGAGGGCTGGAAGCGAAACGTGGGGAGGCTGTCGTCGAGCATGACGGACAGCTCGTGGTTGAGTGGCTGCGGTCGGTCTGTCGGTTCGGGTCTGTGGTGGAGGTGTGAAAGCAAAGGATGAGGCGGTAGGGGGTAATGCTGAAGAAGAGGCAGTTAGGTGGTGAAGGAGTGGTGGTGGTAGTCGTGGTCGCTGAAGTTGAAGAAAGGATGTAGTAGATGCAATGTGATAATGTGACAATGGACAATGACGACAGTGCGGTGACGCAGCAGCTCCAGGTAGGGAGGGGCTGGGGGCTGGGGTACTTGGTAATAAGCTGCCACAGCCGCCTGCGACACATGCCATGCTGCGCCACGCTGCCTGCTGCCGACTGACTGCAGATGAGGGGCAGACAAGCCCACTCACTGAACCAGTGGTTGTGGTTAGGCAGTTTCTGCTAATATCAATAGCAATCGCCCGAATCCGCCTTGGGCGTGGGTGCCTTTGATGAAGTGAACGCTTTGCTCTCTCTTTGCCGAGTTGGTGTCACTATCAGGTAGGACGGATCGTTGAATGGCGCTCGGCGCTCGGCCCTCGGCGCTCACATGGCCGCCAGCGCTTCACTATTGTGTCTCGCTCGCCGCCGCTGCCGACTGCGACGGAAGCACGGGTACCAGCAGCAGCACGCCAGCGCAACCGGGACGCCGATGGCGATGCCGATGAAGAAGCCGCGCAAGATCTTGTCCGAGGTACCGCCGGTTTCTGAGAGTCTCCTGAGCTGCGAAAACGGATCCGATGAGAGGTCTTGGTCGCTGACCCCGTTCGTTATGGATCTCGCAGGCATTGTGGGCAATCTGAGGGGCTGTCGTCGTGTCACACGTGTGTTCCTTCCCTTTCCACCGCAACATGCAGCAATGTTGATGCGAAAATAGTGTATTTCAACTGCACGAATTTACGCAGCGCCTCCTCTTGACTGCGTGACAGATGCCTAGCCTGAAGCATGCGAGACATTGGTTCAGCCCATCTTGGCAGAGCCTGCCAATGGTAGTGGAAAAGTGCCGAGGAGAAAGCCAAGCAGCCACAGTGCTTTTCGATGGTGTGTGATTCCGCCCGCCTGTTCACGCGTCCCTACTACGTATGTACACAGTTGGCAATGGAGAGGCGCAGCCAAGAAAGCAAGCCACTTGCTATATGGTACACTACACTGAAACCACGGCATAATAAAAGACGCCCCGTCCATAACGTATGCCTACCCACCAACTTATGCTTGATCGATAATGGAGTGCTCTTGTGGCGCCAGCCAAGCTACTGAAAACCGCGCCAACGTTAGCTTGCGCGACAACTGTTGGGTTGGGCGATCCGGAGAACTGCCTACTATATTCAGCCAAGGCTAGAACTGAGTCTTTTTGTCCTTGGTCATGATCGCCAGGCACTCACTAATAAAAAGGGCGTCGAGAGAGCTGCTGCAGGCAGATTCAAGCCGAGGTGCTTACTGGCGGTTACCGCAGAGGGCCTCTTCCACCACCTACACCATGTTACATGCATGACCAGCAGACTCCCCCTCGCAAGCACATTTGACACAATTTTATAACGCTTGATAATGGACGTTGCTGATTCTGTTCAACCCAGTTTATTGACACTCGTGAACACTATATATATATATGTAAATATGTACCTAGAAAAGGACATGTCCTGTTCTGCAATATCTAGCATCTGGCAAAGTGCCTGCCTTAGTTGCCGATGTACTTGACAAAGACGTTTCCGTCGTTGTCGACGCTGGACTGGGTGACGATGGTGCCGTCGTCGAGCTTGATGTTGATGAGCTCCGAGCCGGCCGCCGTGACCGAGGTGCCGGGGCCCGACGCGACCGTGTTGGTGAACTCGATGGTGCCCCAGTTGACCAGCGGCACCGGCTTGCCGTTCTCCTGGAAGTCCTCCACGATCCACTCGGCGTCGCTCTCGCACAGCGGGTACCGGGTCTCGCCCGTGAACGTCTGCGAGACGCTCTTGCCGGTGGTCAGGTTCTCGATGAGGGTGGTGCCCGAGGTGGTGGACGTGGCGTTGACCGTCATGCGGACGGTGTCGCCGCCCGAGACGCCCAGGTTGGTGTCGTAGTCCTGCATGTTGTACTGCCACCACTCGGTCCACACCCAGAAGGAGCCGTCGCCGTAGCAGACGATGCCCGTCTGCAGGATCGCGGTGCCGCAGTTGTTGCCGTCGATGCCCACCCAGATGTCGCCGGAGCCCTTGGGGTTGTTCTGGTCGTTGAGGGTGGGGAGGACGACGGTGCCCTGAACAAAGTTCCAGGTGCCAGAGTCGGCCTCCTGGATGGCGCCGGACCAGCCGCGCGAGGTCAGGTCGCGCTTGTGCTTGTGCTGAGGCACCGACACGGAGTTGGCGAGGTTGCCGGAGCTCGTGGGCGCGGCGGCGACGCTGCCGACGGTGGCGAGGGCCAGGATCAGAGACTTGAACATGTCTGCGACTTGTAGCTTGTAGCTAGAGTTGAGGAGTGGAAGGAAGAGGAGTGAGGAAGCTGGGCTGTGATGGACTTGGGAATTACAGCGAGGGCATCGTCGGTTTATATAGACGTCTCGAGAGCTCGGTAGTATTCTTACAGACTCCTATTACTTAAAGTGTTTACATGGCACAGGCCATCCTCTTTGCTATTATTAGAGGGCCAAGACGGGGACAGTCGTTCGACGCCTCCGTGGGACTTCCTCATATGGCAGGTTTGTTCCCGGAATTGTCATGATGTACCAGATTGATGACTCGCGAGTTGGTCAACGGCATTATTCATCCCCATTTATCGGTGTCTTCTCCATCCAGAAGTGAGCATGCTTTGTCAATTGCCTGACACACAAGGCCTATGCTGCCGGTCGGCAACCGACGAGAAATTCCCATTTGGGAGGGTCAGAGGGTAGCAACGACGCAGATCTTGGCAGCTTACTGGTAGTAGAAGAGATAGGAACAATAGGCCCGGAATATAAAATATCAGGGACGAGAATCAACCCATACATGTGTTTCACTAGCTTGAAAGCCGATGCCGGACTTCCGTCTAAGACGTTGGCTTACCTGCCTGATGTGGAAGCTCGCTGCCAAATATATCCACTCGGCACTTTTCACGCCCAACGACGGCTGATGTGCCTACGGGTAACTGATCGCCAGAACTCGCCGACGATCCATCGCGTTTCGAGTTAAGCCCTCTCAACGGACGAGTTGTTTGGCCCGCAAGTCTTAGAAATTGTAGACGGAGGTTGAATGTGCAAGTCGGCGTTACCTTGGATCCTCGGAGACCTTGTGGAATTGTAAAACAAAACCAACAGGTAAGACCAGGGCTTCCTGGGGCTCAGCAAGACCAATAGATGCACTGTCAGATCTCTGCCAACCCCGCGGTACGATCACTGTGCGGGTACGCCGGGTTTATGGCGATCTTGCCAAGGCAAATTAATTAGATGACGTTATTTACTGACACACGGCAACAGCGGCTGTCAGCTGCTTGGCAGCAAGCCAACTTGCCCACAAAGGAGACTAATCGCTTTACGTATGGGAAACACGTACGCTGTGATGTGAGACGCGTAGGCGCGACATGTGTCCCGATTATTCACAATTTGTAGTTCTATTAATAACTCTGCTCTCTAGCAAGACTGGAGCATTATCTATTCGTATCCATCAAGGACGGAGCGCCAACACGGTGGCGAACCAAGTAAACTTTTATACCTTGTTGCTCTTCCACGTTCTCGGCAGTTGCCACGCAAATACCTCTTCCTGAACGTTGACGCAACAAGTTTCGCTTCGAGGCGCAAAATATTACAACGTGGCACTCGGCCCTTGCTGCCTCTGCTCGTACCGCAACGCCGGATCCTTGCCCGGCTCCCAGTGCCGCGCGCCGCCGACCCGCTCCTGGTACAGCGCCGTGCCGTCAAAGATGTCTACCCGCCCCTCCTCGCTCCCCGAATACACCCCCCCGCGGCTATCCACCCGCTCGCTCGGGTGCGCCTGGTGCCGGACGATGGTGATCAGGCGGTTGAGGATGGAGAACTCGATCTTGAGCTTGACGCCGTAGACGCACGGCTTGAGCGCGGCCTGCAGGTAGAAGAGGTCGGCGCACTGGATGCCGAGCAGCGTGACGTCGAGGGCGATGATGACGACGTTGACGAGGGCGAGGTGCCGGAGCACGGAGAAGCGCTCGTCGGAGCGCGCCGAGTCGCGCGTGGCGGAGGAGGAGAGGGAGAAGAAGCGCTGACGGAGGGGGAGGACGTCGCGGAGGTGCCGGTAGGTCTGGATGATGTAGAGCATGCTGAGGGCGGTTTCTTGGGCAAAGTAGACGAAGAGCTGGACGCGGTCCCATTTCATGTTGAACCGGCGAAGCGCGGGATTCACGTTTGTGGCTTGCTGGATGGTGTGTCAGTCAGTCGCCCAGCTTCTCGGGATGGGGTTTGTCTTGGCAGAGAAATCCCTGCGTTTACTTACAGCCAACACACCGATGACCATGGTCGGTATGGCAAAGACGATCGAGGTGAAGATGAGTATGTATTTTATGATTCGCAGCGTATTGGTCGCGCGCATGAGCAGGTGCAGCCGCGAGTACAGCACCCAGCTCTGCGGGATGACCATGAGGAACCAGGTGATGTAGATGAGGACGAGCGCCGGCACTGGGTCCTTCCAGACGTGAAAGTCGGCGAGGAGCATGAACAGGGGCTGCGTGATGACGCCCCAGGAGGCTATCGCGCACGACCAAAAGTAGAGACCCTTCTTGCGCTTGAAGAGCAGGAAGAGAGATACGTTGATCTCGATGCCGATGAACCATGACACGGCGGCCAGGCCGGCCATGGCCATTGAGAGAGGCAGGTCCTTTTCAAGGTCCTGCATCGGGATGCGTTTTCCTTTTTTTTTTCCTTCTTTGATGTTTCCGAGGATTACTTAGCGAATGTCGATGATGGACTCTATGTCAACGTTGACGTCGTCGGGTAACGAGAGAAGAAGGACATTGGCGGAGTTTGGCGACGCCTCACAACAGAGCTCTGCGCATGTGAGCTCTGTCGAGACAGTCGAGAGGCACGTATATCGTTGTCGCGCGTCTTATGTTTCTCAGCGCCTCAGGTGCGCGCAGAGGACTTGCGATGCGTTGAGCGCGCTGATGGCATAGCCTCGACTCGTAGCTTGGCAACGACGGAGAATGTTGAAGGTTGAAGGGACGAAGAATGACGGAAGCTTAGCTTCAGCATGTAAAATGTGGGCATCGCAGAAACCTATAACTTAGTTAAAGGGGGGGTTAATACTATACCAAGTTAGGAGATCGACAAGACGCGATGCGCCGCCATTTCGCCCCTGCCGAAACTGCCAACTGGAGTTTCATGAATCGAGGACCCGAGGGGAGACGAGAGCGCCTAGCCAGTTCCGGACTGAGTTTTCTGGCCCGCGCCACTTGTAAGTTGAGGTGTCTGACACTTGTGACGGGCTGGTTGTAGCAGATGGAGTTGCATCGCCTCAGAGCTCTTGCATCAGGACGAAACAGCACCACAAGACAGAGACAGGCTGAAGCTATAAGGGACTTCCTTCTCCTTACTGTCTATGATGACAGATTGCTCGACAAGTGATTAACTACCGTAGACAGGGCTTAAATGCCTTTCAATGGCTAACCAAGTTGTTAGTTAGTTAGCTAGTGTACAAGAAACACCGGTTGGTGGCGCAGCCTAGATTAACGGACCCTTTGTTTTCAGCACGCGGTCCAGTTATCGACCTCTGACGGGACGGCGTGGCTGTGATCCTTTTCGCTAGATCAGCCAGCGAACGTAAACTCCCCGTCAACCCATGTCGAGGCGATGAGAGCTTGTCCGCCATAACTGCCATAACTGAGCGCCACTGTCAAGACGTTGCGCCAATGAACCGAGGCGGCTGCACAACAGGCCAGTTCCTACCCTCGACCACTACTACTATGACTTGTTACCGCGTGGAAAATAACGGCGGGTTGCCAATCATGTTGAATTCTATTAGCCATGCGGTCTGACCAGCTAAATTGAAACTAGGACAATGCATCAGACAGCCGCCTCCAGTCCATTACCAGAGTCAACATCAAACCGTTGACTCTGTCAACGTGGTTCGTCGTGCCACTAGCTGGTCCGGTTTTCCTCTTCAAGAGTCAGACCCTGGTTGAGGCGAATCGAGGCAGAGCCGACAAAGCCGCAACTTTAGTCACGGATCTCGACGCGGTACGATCCGATTCTTCTCTTCGGATCGACCTTCTTCTTGCCGCCGGTTGGTCCTTCGACAGTCAGGCTCGGGTTGCCATTCGGCCAGGTATCACTGCGATGAAGCGTCAGCATGTACGATGTGGACGTTGCTTTGGATGCTCTCCCGGTCACTTACGCCCAGCCGTAGAGCGTCACCTTGCGGCCCTTGATCTCGATGCCCTGAATCTTGCTGCGAGAGCGGTTAGCGAGGGGTGGAAGCCGATGGGGAAGCCGGGCTTGCTTACGGAGAGCCGGCCAGGGTGAAGCTGGTGCCGATGGGGACGTCCATGGTCCGGTCGCGCCCGTTGTCAACGTCCCATTTGACCTGTGGTAAATTGTTAACCGTCTGTCTGGCATTGGCTTCCGATCTCTGGTTCCATCCACGTACGTACCCAAACGGTCTCGCTGTTGGTCGGGGTCTGGCCGTCGAACATCTCCTCGCTGATTTCCTGGGGTTCTTTGGTGGGAGTAGTCATCTTGGAAGGTATAGTAGATGTAACTGCTTGTATAGAAGAAGAGGCTGGTCTGATGGTAGTGTGATGAGTAGTGTGATGAGTAGTGTGATGAAGGTGATGATGAGAGTGGATGGGTTGGGACGGACGTCTACTCTTTTTATGCAATTTCCAGGCTCGGCCTGCCTCAGCGCATTGTCTATCTACTCACCAATCATCAGTTCTTGCTGTTGAGAAAGTTACTCCCACAGGTAACCCCGCTCTTGATGCTCGTTCATGTCTTAGTGTGTTCTATCTTGCGCCCGAATGTATGGCAAGAGCACTGCAGCCGCAGCCTTCTGCAGTAAAGAGAGCATAAAATACGGGACACACAAGGTTCAGCTACATACTCGCAAGCCACAGTCAAGAAACTGTCACGAATACTCATTGGAGTAGTGCGTACCAAGTGCTTGCACAAAAAGCAATGTCTTTGGCGCAGCAACGGAGAGGATTCAGCTACATACTCTCAAGCCACATGAGAGCAGCTCTTACGAATATTTATGAGATTCCTGCGCACCAGTGCTTGCACAGAATGCAGTGTCTCAGGTGCAGTCCTACAGAAATCTACATTCTACCAATTATTAAGGAATCTAGCAAATTTACTGTGCGTCCGTCCTTGCAATCAGACGTGTAGATCTACTCGGCCAGCCTCGGGCATCGACGCTCGGGGCGGCGCGTGTCGCGGCATCGTCAGACATCAAGATGCTGGACATCAAGATGCTGCTCGGGCAGCACACGTATATCATCTACCCAGTATCCATAAATGAGATTGCTCGGTGGACGGCCCGAGCCGGCTACCCTGGGACATCTGATGCCACCCCCTCGTCTCTCGATGGGCTGCCTGCGCCATGTAGTGCAGAAGTACCACATACCCTGCGTATGATTTCAAAGCGGGGAGCTCAACGCTGACAAGTAGCTTGCTACTGAGGGGTTGCTGCTTCATCGCAAGCCGCGGGGTTACGTCTTTACTTGAAGGTTATCATTCCGAGACACTCGCGATTGTCGACCGTCCCATGCACAAGTAAACATACAGGGGAGAGGAGACTTGTGGCAATCAAGCCCCAGGCCACAAACCGCAAGCATGGGCTTCCTCAAACAATCTGTTCAGTTGTTGTGCCAACGTTTGGTCTTTGGCAAGGTGACTTATTAGTAAACGGAAGTTGAGCTTGCCCAGATCCGCGTTGGGCTGAATTGGGCTATGCAGATCAACTATTCTGTGTCATTAGCTAATAGTAGGGGTCTAGCCGAGACATTTAGATTGACATTTCCCTGCCCGCTGGATGACAAACTGCATGATGCGCAAATACGGAGTCTCTTTGCATAGCTGACGAAACATTTCCTGTGTGCCACGTCCTTGAGAAACATGGTCATAACATGTAGGCAAAAAAAAAAAAAAATATTTAACGGGAATGGATAGGATCTTCCCGCCTTCCCCCAACAGCAGCAGTGGCAGTAGGCCTTGTTAGAAAGGTGGCTGGCTGTTTCTGAGGTTTCTTCAGCGAGATGCAGCTCAGCCTCTCGCATAGACTACTCTTGACCTTACTCGGAACGTGTGCGCGTTGAGGCGATGAAGTGGTTGATGGACTCTCGGGCAGCTGGGTTTTGGCGGTCCCCATCACGGCCAACGACGGAGGTTGGATCATGATCCTCTTCGTGAGATCAGCCAGCAAAGTTGACATCACGCGTGAAAAGGCCATGTCTTATGTCAGTAGTTTATTTATTGCCCGTGGCTGGCCTAGCTAACAGTAACCCAAAACTGGAAATAGGTGTCGCCTACACCGAGAGCATGTTGCCAGCGAGAGTGTATTGCCACGTGCAGAGAAATGGCCGTAAAGCCTTTCGTATTCGTACACAAAGTTCTAATAGGAGGAAGCTAACTCAAGGAAAAATCATGCTCGTCACTTTCTGGCAGTGCCGCGCTTCTTGTCCGCGTTCATTTTTGCCGTCCGGGCGCCGAGGACGTCGTGGATGAGGACCTGGAGCCAGGTCGGCCAGCCGCGCACGGCCGAGGTGCCGGCCGACGACTTGGGGATGATGACCTGGCCGCCCCTGCGCGCAAAGATGCGCTCCGTCGTGTCGGCGGCGACCTGCTCCGGCGTGAGCATCCGCACGCCGCCGTCCTTGAGGTGCTGCTCAAAGTCCGTCAGCAGCGGGGTGGCGACGAAGTTGGGGTGGACGACGGTGGCCAGCACGTTGGGCGCGTCGTAGGCGTGGCGCAGCTCCGTCCGCAGCGCCTCGTGGAAGGCCAGCGCCGACGCCTTGGTCGCGCCGTAGTCGGCGTGGCCCGGCAGGCTGACAAAGGACGCGACGGACGCGATGGTGACGACGTGGCCCTTGTCGGCGCGGATCATGGCCGGCAGGAACTGCTGGCAGGTGAGCCAGTGGCACATGGTGTTGACGCCAAAGATGCGGCGCAGCGCGTCCTCGGAGATGTCGAGGATGTTGGTGGGCACCGCGATGCCCGCGTTGTTGATGAGGATGGTCGGGTCGCCGAGGTCCGCGCGGATCGCGGCGGCCACCTCGGCCACGGACGCGGACGAGGTGACGTCGCACTTGTAGTAGCGCACGCCGTCGTCGCGCGCCAGCTCGCGCGGCGCTGGCTGCACGTCGAGGACGGCGACGCGGACGCGCCGGGCGCGCAGCTTGTGCACGATGGCCAGGCCGATGCCGCTGCAGCCGCCGGTGACGACGGCGACCTCGCGCGGCCAGTCCCAGCCGGGCGCGGGGCCCCACCGCCACGCGTTGGCCGCCATGTCGCTGAGCTTGCGGTTGACGGCGCGGACGAGGCCAATGCCCAAGAGCACCTGGAGGACCGTCTTGGCCGTGGTCAGGTCCTGGTTGGCAGGCAGGGAGACGCGCTGCAGAGTCTGGGCGAGGACGTGCGGGGGCGCGCGCAGCAGGAAGGCGAGCAGCGCGCCGGAGACGACGGGGTTGAAGCCGAGGCCGACAACGCCGCCGACGGCCTTTGCGATGCGCGAGTGCTCGAGGGAGTAGAGAACGCCAGACATGGTGGGGGGGAAGCCGGGACAGAGTTGGGCAAGGGGTTTTGACAGAAGTGAAAAGGGAAGGGAAGAGAGGGTGGGAATAAGTATATATTCTGCGGATACGTCTACGGATACTTTATTCACTTATTTAACTTCACCATTGGTCCTCTCGGCACTCGCTTGCTGCTTTGCTGCTTTTTACCTCGGAGCTTCGGGAGGATGCCAACAGCGGGAGAGGATGCGGGGAAACAAGCCAGCCCCGGGCCCGGTCGGCGGTCCCCTCCATCCAGCGCATTCAGCGCCTTCAGCGCCTTCAGCGCATTCAGCGCATTCAGCGCATTCATTGCCTGCTCCGATCCTGTGGCAGAGACTCCGCGCCCGCCCGATCAAGGTAAGATGGGGGCGGGGTTGCATTATCCCTGGTCTGCCAAGCCCTGGTTTTCCTGTGGTTCGCTGGACTTGGTCGTCCTTGGATTAATGCACGTACTGCACTGAGTAGTTGGGCGATGATAACCGACAGCAACTTACAAGAGGCTATAAAGGCGGCCTTTTTAGGCCTCATCCTCCTAGCTCGGTTCAGTAATCCTGGCACCTTCACAGCTACCCTACAGCAGGGCGGTTGTCCGGGCAAGATCGCGATCAATTCTTTCATCTGCGTATTGAAGCAAATTCATTTTGAATCTGTCTAGCTATTGTAATAAAACATCATTCCCAAATGTGTTTATAAAATGTGTCCTATTTTGTCGCCCATGTGTACATGGCCGATTCATTCTAGAGCTGTCTAGCCAGTCTCATGCGTTACCAATGTCATCAACAACGTGCAAAGAAAATCCCAATCCTCCCTTACAAATTGCTGCCCTCTCTCTCTCAGTCTAAAGGCAGTCGTCAACTATTTCTCCGGGATCTTATAGCCCTGAATCCTCAGCACCGTCTGCACATGCACAAACGCCACACCATCACCAGATCCCGTCTGCATCGCCAGCAGCTGCGCCATCTTCATGATGTTCTTGATCTGCCTTCCGTTCAGGCTGATCTCACTCAGCACCTCCAGCGCCTCATCGCCCACGCCCGTCGCCCCCGCGCGCCCCAGGAACGTGCCCCAGATGGCCCGCCGCGCCGCCTTGTCCAGGTCCGGATACTCGAGCGTAAGGTGGACGCGGCTCGCAAACGCCGCGTCCATGTCCGCCACGCGGTTCGTCGTTAGAAACAGGATGCCCTCGTAGTACTCGAGCGTCCTGAGGAAGATGGACACGATGCGGTTGCGCTCCAGGTCCGCGGAGCTGCGCGCCTCCAGGAACACGTCGCACTCGTCCAGCAGCAGCACCGCGTTCCAGTTGCTGACCATGCCCATCAGCTTGGTCAGGTTCTCGTCGACGTCGTACGACGAGCTGCCGAGGTCGCCGGCGCTCATCGCGTACAGCGGCACGCGCATCTGCTCCGCGACCACCTCCGCCGTCAGCGTCTTGCCGATGCCGGGCCCGCCGGCGAGCAGCATGATGACGCCCCGGCCCTTCCCGTGGACCACGTCATCGAAGGAGTCGCGGTGCCGCGCCTGGCTCTCCGCGAACGCGAGGATCAGCCGCTTGCGCTCCTCGGAGAGCACCAGCGAGTCGAATGCGCCCTGCTGGAACTCGATCTCGCTCATGCCGTCGACGAAGAACTGCATCCAGCGCTTGTTCTTCAGCGCGTAGCCGCGGACCACGGGTGAGGCGAGCAGCACGTGGAAGTGGTTGAGCGACGGCATGACATAGTCGGCCTGGGCCTGGTCCGCCTCATGAATCGTCTCACTGATATAAAAGGAAAAGCTGGGGTTGGCGTCGTCCCAGCGCGCGCCGTCAATCACGACGCGGCACGTCACCCGCTCGCGCGTCAGCGCCTTCTGGTCCGGCGAGTACAGCGCGACGCCGCTGTACGCCTTGTAGTGGAAGCCGCGGAGGGCCTCCCAGCGGCGGCCGCGGCCGCGCAGCTGCTCCTCGACGGCCGCGCGTTGCGGGTGGTGCTCGAGCGGGTAGCAGCTCAGCTTGGAGAAGGGCGTGGTGCCGAGAAACTGGGGGATGCGGGCCTCCTTCTCGACCCAGCCGACCTGCGCGCCATCCCAGTCAATGTAGGAGCAGGTGACGGAGTAAAACTTGCCGCACGCGGTCTCCATGTAGTTTCCGCTGTCGAAGCGGGCGGCCATGGGCTGGCCGTGCAGCTCAGTCAGGACGGTGCAGCCGGGCGTGAAGAGGAACCAGCAGTGCTCAAAGTCGACGGCCTTGTTCTTGAAGTAGTCCTGGCGCAGCTGGATCGTCGCGCCGAGCTCGTCGGTGAGGATGGCATGGAGCAGCTGCAGGTGCTCGCGGGTTGTGGCGTCGCGATCCTCGTCGGCGACGGCTTCTTCAAACTCTTCCCAGCGATGGACGAAGCACTCGAACGGTGCGTAGAACTTGAGTCTCGCAACGTCGGTGGTGATTCCGGGATAGTCCTGCATGATGTCGCCGAGGGCGCGTTTCAGCAGCGGCGACTGGATGATGAGACTGTCTATCTCGAGCGGCTTGGTAGAGCTCGCTCGCCTCGGCTTTTCTATGGTGATGTGTTAGTTATTCATTCACAAGTCCTGCCCTCGCGTCGCTCCTGCATGTACATACTCTTCCGGACAATGATTGCATATTTTTTCGTCGTCTCATTCTCCGGCGCTTCTTCAAGGTCCGAGGGTGGCTTGTCGGACCAGGATCGGTTTCCATCGGCATCAAATTTGGCGAACACGTCCTTGGTTTCAGCTACCATGCCGATGATGATTTTTTCTGCTGCCTTGGAGTCACCGTCGCCTTCCTTGGAGTCATTGTCACTGTCGACCTCCTTGGAATCGTTGTCGGCTTTCTGAGATGCATCGGTGACGGGAGTGTCGACGGCGTTTTCCGAAGCAGTCTCGGAGGCGTTGTCCGAATCTTTACGAGTCACTGCCATGGCTGCTACTGTTGAGGATTTGCTGAGGAGTCGTCAACTAATAGAATGATGGTGAAAGGACCAAGATTGCGAGACACAAGATGGAGGAAGCGGTGACTTAAAAGGCGTTGGAATCGGCATCGTCCTCGGCGAGGTGAGTCAAAGACCTGCTGTTGCCTGATGGATGGATGCATGGGTCTCTCTGCCTCATTCCAAGGAGGGCGTGCGAGGCGAATCTTGACCTGCATATCTGTCCCGCTGGGGGGCAGTGCGTACTGCCGCCTTGCAGGCACTGCCACGTAGAAAGGAACAAGGGTTCGTTACAAGGCTCGTTCGTATTGCAGTCGTCGGCCTCCAACCTTGGACGTCGAAGACGGCGGCGGTTGGAGTGCGCTGAATTTATTTACAAATAATAGAAAGAAAGTTTTGTCTTGTTTGATTTCAAGAAGATGAAGATAATCCGTTACAAAAACGAATCTTGATCTAAATTGTCATATTCTCAAATGCCGAATCTGCCTGCCGATCAGGCTGCAGGGCAGTGCTGTCACACCCCCAGAAGTGTAACAAGGCTCGGCTCGCCTTAGCCGCTCGGGCTGATCCAGAGGCCTCTCATGTCGATCAACATGAGATTAACCGATTCTCTAACTATTTATTAAGATTTTCAATCTTTTGTCTTGTATCTTTCTCACCTTTCTTCACCAACATCAGCATGTCGCATCTTCCCAGTCCACCATGCCGCGCTACCCATACCAGGCCCTGAACCTTCCCCACGAGACACGCATCGTCAACATTCAGCCCGGCAAGTTCCAAGATGATATCATCTGCTCCATTTCTCACATGCCGCTTGAAAATGCGCCCGCGCCCGAGCCGTACGAGGCCCTGAGCTATTGCTGGGGGAAAAGCACCAACGTCGAATTCATCCCGCCCGACGACACTCTCGTCGCCTACGCCTACGGCTCCGAGGACGGACAGCACGGCAGCATCCCCTTCCGCGACATGCTGGATCACCCCGAGCTTCACCGCACGTACGTCACCTTTGGAGGGCAGTTGCCGCGCGGCACCATCATCTGCGACGGCACCCCGGTAGAGGTCGGCGGCGAGCTGCATCGGGCCATACGACGCATCCGCAGCGAGGACGAGCCGCTCCGCATCTGGATCGATGCCCTCTGCATCGACCAGGACAACGTGGCGGAGAGGAACAAGCATGTCCTGGTCATGGGCGCCATCTACGCCGGCGCGGCGCACGTGCGTATCTGGCTGGGCGAGGACACGGGCGTCGAGTCGCTTGGCCTGCAGGTTCTCAGCGGCATCCTGGACATTGCGAGGGAATCCATCAGCGACGCGGAATTCAGCACTCTGCGGACCTTTGAGATACGCAAGCGCCTACTCACTAACCCGAAGACGGCAGAACTGGACTGGGAGTCGCTGGAGCTCTTGTTCAACCGAGCCTGGGTTCGTTCATCCGCGTCCCCTTTCTCGCTCTACCACATCACGACATGCTAATATGCAGTCCAGTTTCGCCGCATCTGGGTCCTCCAAGAAGCCGCCAACGCCACTCGGGCGACCGTCCACATAGGATCCGGCAGCGAGGACTGGGACTGGCTCGCACAGTCCATGCACTTTGCCAGGACCTTCAAGCTGGACACGGTTCTGCGGAGCTTCGCCATGAAGTCGCTCAGCGTCATGCAGTGGCTGCGCGACGCCCGCGCCGGGCCCAAGGCCCCGATATCCGTCCCGCTCCTCGACATCCTGGAAGAGACGCGCGTCTTCGACAGCACCGTGCCGGCCGACAAGATCTACGCCGTGCTGGCCCTCGCGTGCCGGTCCGTCCGCGTGCCGGTCGACTACGCCGCGCGCCCCGAGGACGTCTTCACCGGTCTCGCCGTCGAGTTCCTGCAGGAAACAGGGTCGCTGGACGTCCTCAGCCACTGCATGCTCCCCGCGACGACGTCGAGCCTGCGCCTCCCCTCGTGGGTGCCGGACTGGGGCCGAGCCGCTACGGTCGCGCGGGCTCCGGGCGAGCGCCGCGGGGACTGCGACGCCGCGGGTCAGCGTCGACGCGGACCGCGGCGAGCTGCGCGTCTGGGGTAGGCTGCTGGCGACCGTCGAGGCCATCGAGAGCACGAGGGCGATCACGCGGCTGGCCGACACGCCCGAGGGCATGGGCGCGCCGACGTACGGTCTGCGGAGGGTGGACGCCGGCACGGCCAGCCTCCCGCACGGCACGAGCCTGCCGGAGCGGAACCACAGCAGACGGCTACACCACATGGGCGAGGCCAGGGCCGCGCTCCTCGACATTTACGGCGTCGCCTCGCCGGGCGGCGCTCCGACGCCGGAGGTGCGCGAAGCCATGGCGCGGACGTTTGCGTGCGGCCGCACGCGGGAGCAGGCCCCTCTCGGGCCGGACTTTCTACTGGGCTTCGACTTGCACGGCATGGTGACCTGCGCGGATGAGACGTTCGAGGGCGCGTGCCGCTGGATGGTGCAGGAGGCGACGGGCGCGAGCGAGACGTCCCGGGAGGGCCGCGCGTTTCATAAGAGGATGACTCGGGCGTACGAGCAGCTGGCGGGGTCGCACGAGAGGTGGTGCTTCAACAGGCGGTTCGCGAGGACGACGAGGGGGCTCGGGTGGGTGGTCAATGGCGCGCAGATCGGCGACGTGGTGGTGCTGCTGTACGGGGGAAACTATCCGTTTGTGCTGCGCGAGCAGGGAAAGGACAGGTACGTGATGGTGGGTGATTGCTATCTTGACCAGTACATGGACGGTGAGGGTTTGGGGTCTGAATTTGAGGAGCAAGAGTTTGTCATTATCTAGGTCTCTCTCGGTCGTTCCATCTGTGCCGCGGCAGTCTACATCCCCTCCCCCTTCTTCCCCATCCATCTCTAATTACATGTCCATATCTCTATTATTGCAAATGTCCAATCGAAAATCCAAATCGCCATTTCCATGTTGTAGATGGTTGCATCACTTCTGCTCTCCGATGGACTCGGAAGAGGCATCGGCGACGGGTGTATGCACGCCGGCCGCCGCCGCCGCCCGCATCCACGATTGGTGAATCGCCGCCCAATACTCGTCCGGATGCTGGCGCATGTGCCCGACATGCCCGCTGCCGTAAAACTCCTTCGTGTCCACCGCGTACCCCAGCGCCCTGGACTCGTCCGCGTGCTCCTCGACGTCCTCGTAGGCGATCAGGTCGTCGTCCCTGCTGTACATGTACAGCCTGCGCGCCCCCTTGGTCGCAAACGCCTCCTGCTTCGCAGCCACGCGGCTCCATGCACCCGCATGCTCCTGCCCGCGCAGCCGCAGCCACAGCAAGTTGAGCAGCAGGAAGAGCCCGCAGACGGCCTGCGTCGCCACCAACGGCCAGGGCAGCAGTCGCGCCAAGCCCATCGCCATGGCGCGCGACCACTGCTTCAGGCGCGCCCAGGTCAGGTCGGTGCCGCCGGGGGTCGAGTCCATGACGAGGAGCGCGTGCGGCAGGGCGGCGGCGAAGCGCGCGCGGTAGGCGTCGAGCGTGGCGGCGAGGTTGATGGCGCCCGTGTTGGACATGCAGTGGAGGAGGAGGCTCCGCGGCGGCTGCGCAGACGACGAGGTGGTGGCGCCGCCGAAGAGCTGGTCGACGACGGGGGTCATGTGGCCGCGGCGCTGGGCGCGGCTGGTGAACATGGCCTTGGGGATGGGCGAGAGCACGACGACCTGCTTGGCGAGCGGGAAGAGCGCGCGGTAGCCCTGGGCGTACTTGGCGACGTGCTGCGGGAGGCCGTCGCCCCAGCCGTAGATGACGACGACGTCCGGATCCGTGGCGGCGGTGCCGGCGGCGGCATCGTGGTCGCCATCCCGCACAAAGACTTGGTCCGAGAGGCTGTCAAAGCCCGCTATCGAGGGGGTTTCTTGGGCATGGCGCGTGGGCTCGACTGGGCGAGTGTGAGGATGCTGCAAGATCGGGTGATGGTGAATCGAGCAAGAATTCATGGCTGCTTGGTTGTTGTAATAAACGAGAGACAGTTTTGCACAACTTGATGGGGATCGGAGTTTGATGACGAGTGTTTAGCCGCCAACTATTGTTATGATAACTCGGACGGAGTTTATAAGCCATCAGTCCCAACAAACCAACAAGTTCTTTTTACCGGGGCCCATCACGGCCGTCATGCCAAACTTGTATGTAGTGTCCGAGGTGGCTTGATGTGGTTGAGTGTTAGTGAATACATGGCAGCTACACCGAGTTACTAGCAGAGACTGGGCTGTGGAATGCTTCTACATGGAAGGAAAACGATGACCAGGTTGCACATGGGCACAAACCTTGGGAATATTTGAAACAGTGGATAGATTTTTCAGTTTCATTACTTGGGAATTTTCAAGGACCAGAAAAAGCGCCCAACGAGGCCGACCCTGCAATTATTGAAGGCATGCCTCGCGCTCTGTAGTCATGGATCGCCGCAGGTTGATGTTGACTGCAGAAAGAATAGTCCCATCACCTCTCGTAGTTGCCATTTTGCATCTTGTTCCCTTGCAGAACTGCGGGCAGCTAAAGAGGCTCAGTTAGTCTTCAAAATAGTAAACCTGCCGTCCATGCAATACCGACAAAGGTCGGCCAATAAGCGATGGTGCCATATGCGATAGTGCCAAGTGAGCTCGGCCAACTTGGAAGCCTTGGGGACCTTATTTTTCTAGACAAAAAGGCAGGTGTTGGTGGCTCCAGACCGGGCTATGGGGAAGGAAACGCTGATTTCTACTGCCTGTTCCACTTCTAGTTCGTGTTTCAGCATTCATGAACATGTTGTCTCTGTGGTTGACGACCAGAGTTCCTCGACACCGGGAGCAAGCGTTACAGTAGTCGGAAAGCCCTAGCCACAAGATGTCCTCGCAGTGTCCAAGCTGCTGGTGTAGACAAAAGTACATCTACAAATACACAAATTCAGTTCCGTGTACATGCCATTTTGGGAGTGTGCAAGCACCGGGAACCCCTCATCGAAAAGCCGGGCATTGGCTGGGGGCCATTTTCGGTAATCCGAGGAGGAAAAACACCATGCCCATGTATGGCGCTGTTTAGTTATGCGCTCAGCCTACCAATGTTCGGGGACGGGTCGAATGCACATCACTATCCAACAGATTTACCTGTGAATGCATGTGCTGCTGGGACAGCAAGGCGCTTTCAGGAACAAGATGCTCTCGCCCGGGTGGCGCGGCACCCGCATTGACGGGACGAATCTTGGCGCCCAGGCACCATTCATTGCCGTGGTCGGCGCGCCACAGTCGTCAATCTGCACGTCTGGCATAATCAAGACTTCTGGCATGTTCGTACCTTGCTTGGCTCATCTTGGCATATGCCGTGCCTGTACCAGTACGATGCTGGACGGCGAGTCCGGCATCGCTGCACCATCATCGGACGGCAAATGTTCAATCGGCGTCCTCGTTCCGGTTCCTTCCAGGTCAAATGCCAACTGTCCTTCATGACTCAAAGACAGAGGTCCATGAGGTCTCTTATTAGAGGGCGCGAACGTCTTCTGTGGTCATGACTCGGATCGAGCTCGGAGAGAGGGGCAAGGCGCGGGAGAGGCGTTGCACGGCGATGAACGCCGAGAATCAGTTCGTCTAGATGTACGGCTATCGACACGCATATTGCCGTAAAGTAGAGTCGGCGCTGTTTGAAATGTAAAAAACTGGTTGCTATCCATACAAGCTAAATACACATGACCGGACTTGTATGCAGTTGCACACTCGACAACTTGACAGGCCGACAGCTACATACACTCCAGCCAGGGTATGTACACGTATAATACATGTCGTTAAGAAATGGCCGGCCTGCGCTAAATAATTAGTAAAACATGGCAAGAACTTTTGTCCAGATTAGGCAGGCGTGTAAGGCCAAAGCATGACATGTCAGCTATTAAAAGCACAATTCTCCACAGCTTTCATCACTGACATCTCTGCTTGTGCCTCAGACTTGAACGCAAGTCTTGTGATCACTGCCTCAGTGCCAAGCGTGTTACTTGGGCTGGGCAATGGTAATGGCAATGGCAATAGTAATGGCAATGGCAATGGCAATGGCAATGGTATAGCAGTCAATTGCCGGACGGCAAATCTCAAGTTGGCTGAGGAGGCATCAAAAACCATACGATACGAGGTGCAATGCTCAGTCGCCTTTTGGTCGACGTTACCGTCCGGGAAGCGGCGACGAGATGGTTGTTCGCCGTTGCCGTACGAGAACCAGCTCTTCAATACTTGCGAATATAGACATCTACAACTTACAAGACAAGACCGTGCCGGACAAGACGTTTATAAAAGGGCCGCGGTCTCGCTTCGATTTCCATCCCAACTCCAACCACCAAGCACAAATACAGCAATCCACTGCGACATTCTTTTCTCACACTCAACTTTAGTCATCTAACCCATTTGACTCTTTCTACTCTCGCTCTACCAACATGGCCTTCGATCATGACCTCGCCGCCAAGCTGGCCGAAAAGACCTTCACCGCCGTCCAGGCCGGTGCCAAGGCGACGCTCGACAACCCCAACGAAATCGCGCAGACCGTGCTGGGTGTCATGGCCGTGAGCCTCAACGCGATCCCCGTCGCCGGCAGCGCCATCGCGGCCTTTGCCGTGGCCATGAGCCTGATCGCGTTCCCCGCGCCCAAGAAGGACCCGTGGGACCAGGTGCGGCAGCGCGTCGAGGCGCTCGTCGGGCAGAAGCTGCAGGCGGCGGAGCTGGAGCGTCTGAAGCGCTCCATCGACGGCTTCCGAACCAACGCGGAGACGTACGCGCTGGTCTGGAAGGCGTGGAACGACAAGCCGGCCGACAACCGTGCCAAAGAGGCCGAGAATCTGCGGGTGCACCACACCAACTCCATCACGCTGCTGCAGGCGGGCATCCCCGCCTTCCAGAGCGAGGGCCACGCGGCCGCCGCGCTGCCGCTGTTCGCCGCGGCGGCCAACCAGTACATCGCGCTGCTCGCCGACGGCATCAAGCAGGGCAAGGAGATGGGCTGGGACGAGAGCCACTACGGCAAGACGCTCGTCTCCCTGTTCAACAAGGCGACCGGCCAGGACGGCGCGAACGCGGCGCGCGGCCTCCTCGACAGCCGTGACGAGGACGCCGACGCCGCGCTGCTGGACATGGCCAAGGAGGCCCTCGAGGCCGCCAAGAACCTCGGCGTCGACCCGGCGCTGATGGCCCTCTGGCAGGAGGCGTACACCAGCCTGGTGCACAAGTTCGCGATCCGCGGCGACAGCACCCTCGGGCGGCGCGACGGGGTCACGCGCGACCTGGTCGCCCACGTCAAGCGGTGGTACGTCGACGGCCGCAAGCAGGTGCAGCCGCGGACGTGGGTGGACGGCAAGGTGGACGGCCAGACGATGCCCCATTACGGCGACGGCTACAAGCAGGGCCTGGCCCTGGCCACCTACGCCGACTGGGACCTGGAGATGGTCGAGAACGCGCTCAACTACGCCGAGCTCTGGCCGTACCTGGCCGGCACCAAGGGCGAGGTGTCCGCCGAGGCGATGCGCAACCTCGACCGCGAGATCTTCCGCGGCCCGTACGTCCGCTACACGGGCAACACCAAGTTCAGCGCCCAGGCCGGGCCCAAGGTCGAGCCGCGCAGCGCGCCCATCACGGGCGTCAAGATGTGCGCGGGCGACAATATCCGCATGATGCAGGTCAAGTACGGCAACCGGTGGGAGGGCGAGTACGGCAAGTGCGGCCCGGCGCGGGACAAGGAGGAGGCCGGCTTCGAGCTCAAGGAGGGCGAGTACATCACCAACGTGGACATCATCACAGGGCACAAGCTGGGGCAGCTCAAGTTCATCACCAACATGGGCGAGTATGGGCCGTACGGCCGGCGCACGCACGCGGATCTGCCCATGTCGGTCAACCGCACGGGCTACGCGCTGACGAGCATGCACGGAACCAACTACGCGCAACACGACCCGGAGGGCATCGAGGGCATCATCCTTGGTTTCAGACCTCTGCTCACGGCCAAGAAGGACTGATCCGATGAATGCGGTATGAGTATGAGTCGGACGTTGACGGAGCGTGATTTCAGCACGAGCGAGGCTTCAACAACCGTGCGTCAAAGGCCATCTCAACATGGGCTACTTTGTATTATCAAGTCAATGTTATACTCGGTACATATGATTTATGTTCATGCAAGATTCTCTTTATAAAATGCGTCGTATTTTATTGTCCAAGTGTTTACCGGCATCTTCATTTCAAGTTGTAAACGGGACATGGCATTACGAGCCAGCGTGCAAGCGTCAGCAGCACTTGACAACTGATTCGATTGTTCCGAGTTTAAAACTCGACCTACTTTAGTGTTGTACCTTGAACGTCTCGTATTGGCTCAGAGCCTGCTACTCTCCGCCTCCTTCTCCGCCACCTTGGCCTTTGGCTGCAATCGAAGCGATATCTCCTTCCACCAGGGATACGTCCTCGGCGCATCCATCGCAAGCGTCGCCTTGTAATCCGGCTTCTTCTTGTTAAAGAATGACGACTTGAACTCCAAGTGGTCCCTGAGTTTTGTTGTGTCAGCACAAGCACTGGCAAGCACCTCTGACGAAAAACATACCTCCCGGCAAACATGTCGTAGAGAAGCGGGCTGTCCACCAGGTGCGCACCCTCGGCAGACCCGGCGTTTCGCCAGATGAGCTGTCGGTTGAGGTACGCGGCCACCGGGCTCACGTTGGTGATGACGTCCTCGGCGAGCGCGAGGGCGCGCGGCAGCACATCCGCGGGCGCGTCGACCAGCTCCGCGAAGACGCCGTCGAGCACCGGCGCCGCGGCCGGGTACCGCCTCCCCGTGGTCAGCAGGTACGTCGCGTTGCTGTAGCCGACCATGCGCGGCAGGAAGAAGGAGCTGCACGACTCCATGGTGAGGCCGATGCGGGCGAACGGGAAGCCAAACTCTGCGCCGGTACGGGGTGCGATTCTGCAGGTGCGTCGACGCCGGTTAGCCCAATCGACCCCTCCATTGCTGTTAGTCGGGAAACGGTGTGGAGGGCTCACCGGATGGCCGCCGCTAGGGTAGACGTCATGCCGATGCCCACGGACAGGCCGTTGTACGCGACGATGACGGGCTTGGTGCAGTTGAACATGGCCAGCGCCAGCGTCCCTCCCGGGTCGCGCATCTCGCCGACGGCCTCGTCCCGGAGGCCGCTCGTGTCCATGCTGAGGTCGATGCCGGCGCTGAACGCCTTGCCGGCGCCCGTCACGACGACGGCCTTGACGCGGTCGTCGACGGTGACGGTCTCGAACAGCGTGATGAGGTCGCGGATCATGCCGCCCGTGATGGCGTTGAGCTTGCTGGGGCGGTTGAGGGTGGCGATGAGGATGGGCGTGACGCCGGGCGCGGATGGCGGGTGGTTGGTCACCAGGATCTCGCTCTGCGGAGAGGTGGTGTACGCGGCCGGGATGGGGATTTCTGCTGCCATTGTCATGGGTTGGTTTTTGCGGTTGAGGTTGAAGTTGTGATAATGGAGTTGCAATCAGGGCATCTTGTACATGATCATTTATAAGTCATGGCATCCGAGGTCCCCCGCACCGGAGTTGGCGTGTCATCTTCCCCGGAGCTCTCCCCGGGGAGATGGGATGGAGAGAAGCGGCAGATCAACGCCGGGCACTCCACTACGGCCTGTATATGCACAAGAGCGCGGGGTAAACAGTCGGCGCATTTCGCTGGAATTCTCATTTTCGTGTGAAGCTGCTCACTCTTCCCATACCCATCCACCGGCTCCATCCATCATCCAGTCGCGTTCAGGGGCTCCAAGATCACACGGAGAGCCAGGTTCCGCCGTCAGATTATTACCCTCGAAAATGGAAATAATTCCTCTACACAGGATTACAGGGTGCCTTTACCCTAGAGGCAATAAATTTTCATCTGAAGTGTATACTTGCCGACGCCCCTCACCAGGAGTAAGATTACCTCATCAGGCAATGATTGCGTTACAGGCGCCCGCCCTACATACGGGCCGAATATGCCAACGACTACCTTGGGCGCATCCAATCAAGAATTCTTTCTAGTCACGTATAATCTAGAATTGCCGTTTAAACGCCACAGCGACAACGTTTCAGCTGGCTATTCCCGCGGCTCGTCCGCGCGTTTCCGACATACAAAACATGGCTGAACGCAACGCACGATGGGAATATACAAAGGGAATGCCCAAGGCCATGCCCGCTGCCTGTTTCTCTCAACTAGAGGACGCGAGTACCTGGGGTTCTCCTGTCATCTCTTTTTACTCATTCTCGGGGTTTTCGTAGGCATACCTCAACGAAAGCGCCTGCATGGCTTCGCATATACAGGCAGCCTTTGCCCATCCTCAGCCAGCCATGTACCTAGTGGGAAGTGAAACAGCTGTAGGTTAGACGACTGCACAGCTGCGCTCCTTTCAGCTTCATGCAATCTTGCTCACTACGGTCGTTTGATCAATTTCATGACAGACATTCAGCTGCCGAGAGTGTTCATCCTTGTCCGTTCCCAGCCATCTCAGCAAAACCGGGCGTGGGAACCTGGACGGCGGGAGTGCTTTCCAGCTGCGTCCAAGTCGGCGCAACTTTTCACAGACGAAAGAGTATAAAGGCGGAAATGGCTCCTAGTTTTGGGGACGGGAGCCCCTCAACACAATCTCCAGAGACAAGCCAACTTCTCAAAGACCGCTACTACCTCATCCCCTACCTGTGCTCAAGCACACTCATCACTCAAATCCATGGCTGCCAAGGTCGCTCTTCTACTTCTACTCTGCCTATATGGAAGTCTTGCTGCATTGGCCTCTGCTCACGACACCGGTGTACCAAGTCATAGGCATGGGCCGCACTTTGAGGAATGGTGCAAGCCAAGCGAGGCGTGCAGCGTCAACGCCACCATGGCGGGCACCATCAAGTTGAAAGACAGGGATTTCAACTTCCTCTGCGACTCATTTGTCGACATCAAGGCCGTCATGGGACCGGCTGCCGGTCCAGTCGCGTGTGCCGAAGCATGCGTGCAGAACAGCGACTGCATGGGCGCCGGCTGGGACACCACCCGCGCGTGCTCGTGCTACCACTACGTCACCAAGCATCGTCAGGGCGCCATGTGGATGAATCCCATCCTGTACGAGGAGCAGACCTCGGACATTGCCGGCACGCCCCCGGCCACCGTCGGGCCTTCGACCGCGGCCACCAGCACCGCCGCCGACGCCGCGACGCACCCGCCCTACATGGACGCGCTCGGCTCCGCGCTCTCCAGCGTGTCTTCCAGCCTCGAGGCCGCCGCCCAGGCGTCCTGCACCTCGCAGCTGTCCTCGTCCGCCCAGGTCGCGGAGACGTCGTGCCAGGCGCGCGTCACCTCGGAGCTGGCCGGCTCCGTGGCCGCCATCTCGAGCGCGGCGGCCACGTCGTGCCGGGCGCGCATCACGTCCGAGGTGGCGGGCTCGGCCGCGTGCGAGGCGCGCGTGTCCACGGCGGCGGCCAACGCGGCCTCGAGCGCCTCCTCGAGCGTCCAGGGCGCCGACAGGGCGTCGTGCAACGCCGCCATGGCCGCTGCCCAGGCATCCGCCCAGACGTCCTGCGACGCCCGCGTGGCCTCGACCGTGTCGAGTGTCGCGACCAGCGCGGCCTCGGCGCTGACGGGCGCGGTGGCCAGCGCCCAGGCGGCGGCGTCGACGTCGTGCAACTCGGCCATCACCGCGACGGCGGAGTCGGCCAGGGCCTCGGCCGACGTGGCCTGTCGGGAGACGGCGGTGCCCAGTGCGGTGGCGTCGGTGCAGACGTCCTGCTCGACCCAGATTGCCTCGTTAGCCAGCGTGGCATCGTCCTGGTCTAGCAAGTGCAGCAAGTGATGTCGGCGGCGGCGGTGGCGCGGGTATCGTGGCGAGCCTGTACCCGTCCATACTGCCAAACGTCTCGTTCTTAGCAGTGCGTATTCCCGACTGTACTGCTTCGGTTTAAATTTGTATTGTTTGGGGGATTTCTTCCTCAGCAGAGCCGAGGCCTGTGTATGCTCTTCGTCCACCCGGAGGGCAGATACCAGCCTGGTCACCTATTTCAAGATGGTTCTGCGCAAATTTAATAGAAGAGAAGAATCCATTCTTCTAGTATCCTTACTTGATTGTTCATTTTATTCGTTGGCAAGCTGTGGTAACACTTTATGAGTAAAGATCTACAGTCCGGTAGCAAGCCGTCTGCCCTTGTCCGGTGTAATGCAGCCGGGCCGGCTTCCTCGGAACGAGCCGGGCGAGGTGGAGAAGACTTGGGGAGCTCGTGACGGCGTGGAGTACGTTCAGGTCGAACATCTCCGCGAACCAGGACCCCTCTCACCCCATCTCGTATTCCAGGACGAAGCCGAACACCGACACTTGCCCGGTCGGCGCGTCTTTCGGCCGGAGAACGCGGCTTGGCCTACGATAACGAGAGGGAGGCGTGTGGCATCAAGACAAAGCGGCCCCGACAGAGTGGGAGATGCTTGGCGGTTTTATTTCTGGAAACCAACTGAGGTTGTGCTGTCATCATGAATCACTGGCGACAAATTTGTCACTACTCATTCATGTAGCTAGGTTCATCACGGGTTTCCGTTGTCATGTATCGTGCATGTGCCTGTATTTCCGTATTCCTCATCCTGTGCAATTCATCTGGTATATATATAAACAGCCCCCCACAACACCCTGCAGTAAGTACACAAAAATTTTCATCATTACATTCTACACCCCTGTCATCAGATCCAACAACATCCCACGGCGCACGCACCTCAGGTCGACGACGTGCTGGCCGCCGCCGCCGGCACCACGTTCCGCCTCTTCGCCAGATCCTCCAGGTTCAAGTTCACCGGCGGCCTCGCAATCTCCAAGCTTCTACTCGGCATTCTCCCGCCCGGCGTCCGCGGGTGCGCCACGTTGACGCGCCCCGAGCGCTCCAAGATGCGCGGCGGCGTCTCCTCGCCGTCCGACTCGTCCTCCTCGCCCTCGAACCCGTAGTCCGCCAGCCGCGCAAAGTAGTCCGCCAGCCGCGCAAAGTAGTCCGCCAGCCCGTCCACCGACGGCGTGCCCACCACCGTGTCGTACGTCGGCGGCGGCGTCATCGCCGGGACGCCGCCTCCACCACCACCGCCGCTGTCGACGAGCATCGGCGGGGGCGCCGTGTCCTCGTCAAAGCTCGGCGGGCTGAAGCTCGGCGCCCGCAAGAGGTGGATGGGCCGAGAGCTGCGGTCGGGGCTGCCATTGTTGCCGCTGCGGCTCGGCTCGTGGACTGGCTGGTGTACGTGGGCGGCGCGCGGCGCGGCGGGCAACACGTCGGTCGCCGCGTCGCAGTCTGCCGGCGCGAGCGCGATCGAGGAGGCGCTCGGCGAGGCGTCGGTGGCGACGACGTGGGCGTCGGGGCAGCCGCAGGACGCGCGGTACACGTCAGGCGGCGTGGCCGGTCCCGTGTATGTGGGCAGAAACGTGTTGGCCTGGGTGGCGCGGCAGTCGAGCACGGTGAAGGGCGAGTCGATGCTGATCTCAAAGTGGCGGCGCTTCGTGCCGGACGGGTCCTCCGGGTCCAGCCGGCTGATGCGCATCACCACCTTGATCCAGTGGTACACGTTGACGTTCTTCCAGCTGCAGTCCGGGTGCAGCCGCAGGTCCTTGTTCTTGGCCATCATCTCGCACGTCGGGATCTGCACGTTGGCCTCGATCTCCGTCGCCCCCCACATGCTCTCCAGTCCCAGCTCCAACTCGCCAAGCATGTTTTCCGTCGGCTCGGGCAGCGGCTCGGGAGGCACGCGTTTCCTCGAGGCATCCGCGACGCGGCGCCTCCGAGCTGTCTCTCTAGCTTCCTGCCGTTGCTGGGGCGAGAGCTCACCGCCGCGGAGGGTGCGTATCGACGAGTTGCGCCAGTGCGAGTCGAGAGGCTTGCCGGCCACCTTTTCGAGGAGCAGGATCTTCCGACCAGGGTCTTTCCGCGTGACGCGCTTGTCGTTGGTCCAGTACTCGGTGGACTCAGTCAGGAAGACCTTGAGCTTGTGAATGTGCACCTTGTCGAGTGGCGTCAACTTGAAGGCAATGGGAATCTTGGAGCCGATGGGAAAGCTCTTGCCGGAGATGACAATGTCGTAGTGCAGCTGATTCTCCCATTGCCTGCTTATGGAGATGGGCTCCGACATCTCCTGCGACATCT
Organism: Cordyceps fumosorosea ARSEF 2679; assembly: GCF_001636725.1. Lineage (NCBI taxonomy): Eukaryota > Fungi > Ascomycota > Sordariomycetes > Hypocreales > Cordycipitaceae > Cordyceps > Cordyceps fumosorosea. The sequence goes on along the minus strand of NW_017387320.1, from coordinate 426,308 downwards.
GGTCCGGTAGGCGGACAATGGAAACTTCCTTGACGCCATGTAGGTTAGGTTTGAACGCCCCCGCGCGATCAACCGTCGCGTGCAGCTCCCATTTTACGGAGCCGTACTGGAGTTTGGTGGTCTCGAGCTGGTGGAAATCGATCGGGAGCTCGAAGGAGTAATCGTAGGTGCCGGGATAAAAGACCTTGTAGCCCTTTGCTTGCGTTACAGACGCAACGCTATAGTCGCTCTTGCCAAAGCTACGCGACTGGACAGTCTGCAGCGACAGGCGCTTCATTTCTTTCGAGCTTAGGCTGGCACGGTGTGATTGAGTGGCAGGCAGCGCGAGGTTCGTGTTGCTCGAGTTGTTGGAGCTGGATTTGAGAGAGTATGTGCACTGGTTTCCGTATTCGTTTTCCCACCCCTCGGTCATGGCGTTGAAAAACGTCAAGACTTGCGTCCGAAGGCTTTCCTCCTCAAACAGATCTTGCTTGAGCGGCGGGATGCCCTCAGGCCACTCGGTGCGGGCACGACCGACAAGTTTTAGCTGGACTGCCTTGAGCTTGACGTTCTTGGTGACGTTGAGTCGTAATCGACCGCGTAGAAGCGCTGTGCCACTGCGATGCTCCATGCGGGAGTGGTTGTCGTGTTCGAAGCCGTACAGAAAGACATTTTGCTCGGCAAGGAGGATGGAACAGGTCACGCCGCTGCCAGACGCGACAGGCTTGGGGATTTCCGTTACCGAAGTCACCGCTGACTTGTTCATTATGGACGAGAGGTAGCCGGTGTCGGTCGGTAGGCGGTATGCGGCCGTGTCGGCGGCGCCTCTGCGGCGCGATGTCATGGCAGGCGGCGCTGCGATGTGTTCTTCTTCGGTGACGCTCAAGATGGAGCCGGATGCCAAACTTGGCTCCGGCAAGGGAGTGGTCCGGTGCTCGTCCTCGTGTACGGAGCTGGGCGGTGGACTGGTGCCCTGTGGCGGTCGCAGCCCCTCGGTCGCAGCCGCTGTGTTAGCTTGTTTGCTGAAACGAGAGAGCTGGCGTTGGCATGCAGACTCCAAGCCGGGAGCGGAAAATCTGCGAAGGAGAAAGATTCGACGTTCGGTCTTTTGCGCAGATTTATCCTGCTTTCTTTCTCGCCGTATTCCGAGGCGGAGAGACTTGGTTGGTGACGGTCGAAGATCGCGAGGTATGTAGCCGGAAGGAAATGAGAGGACGTGGATGGCCTGGGGCCGGGTTCGGCGAGGCCCAATTAACGGCGCGGGAAAGCACTCGGTCTGGGCGTCAGGGCCGGGAGAAGGAAGCCAACTTGAGCGATGGGATATATTGCCACCCTCGGCAATTACCCAAGGTACAGAACCTTGGCTGGACTGTGGTCTGGAGCAAGTCATGTTAACGGCTGCGCTGTACTTATCAAGGTTCAAGACAACGCATTCGGCGACGGGGTTGAGGAAGCTCGGCGAAGATGAACTGAATGACTGACGCGTCTTTGGGCCCAAGAAATCAAAGAGGTCATGGGGATCCCGCCAAGTAAATGGTGCCCAGCGGAAAAGAATTTAAATGGCCATGAAAAGAAGGGCAAAAAAGGATGAGTTGGCCGAGGACACTTGCCCAGCGAGATCAGCGCCCACGAAAAGGTGGCATGGCTTATAAGAAGCTCGACGATGGTGGAGGCCTGCAGTAGACGAGGCGCCTCGCTAGGGGACGAAACAGTGAGGGTGAAGCAGGGAAAAGCAAGCCGAAATTATCTGTAATGAGCAATGACATGCAAAATGCACAGCCACAGGGTGAATGCTGGCACGCCGCTGGGACGGGGGGGTGAAGGCAGGGCGGCAGCAGTGTCGCCAAGCAGCGCAGGGACGTGCGAGGTAGGTGGCTGCATGAAAGTAAAAGATCGAGATTGTTTGAAGGCTTGTGTCGGGATGGACGACATGAGCTTCCAGGAGTGGATCTAGACCTCAACCAGAGGCCGTCTGTTCAAGGACAAGCCGGTGTGTGTGGGCAAGCATGAGTGAGGATAGGACGGAGAGGGGCTTGAACTTGGTTGATGTGAGATGCCATGTTGAGCTGAATCGCTGCCAGGGAATGACAAGGCCGGGTACAGCAAAACACGAGACGGCAGTCAGAGGTCGTAGTGCGGTGGTTGGCCGAGAGAAAAGCAAATGGAAAAGGACATGGCGGAGATTGAAGAGCAGAAACAGAAATAAAGGCTTACCTGACTTTGTCCCAAAATGACCAACGTTATTGGTCTTCAACGGTTATTATCAATGCACCCCCCTCCCCTGTATGAGATGATCAATGCAGCAGCGGGATGTATGAATAGACCAAGTACAACCTGGAATGCGACAGCCAAGTAATTGATGCGATGGCTGCCGTGGCTGGGCTGGGCTGCTGTGAGGTGAGACCAGGAAGAAGTAGCGTCGGCAATTGAAGCCAGCAAAGATGAGCGGTAAGCTTGCTGATGAGCAACCTCTTTGCGATGATCTCGACTTGCACGAGAAGACGAAGAGTGAGCGAGCGGCGACCGAGGCTGACTGTGAGTGGCGGGATGCCGTCGGCGAGTGGGTGGACTTGGGGGCCCAGACCGTCCTGCGTGAATCAATCGACAACGTCGCGCACGAGGGCAGCAAGCACTGACTGACTCTCGGGATGACGGCAGCGTTGTCAAATGGAGATGGGCAGGCAAAAAGACCGCGCTGAGCCGTCTGCGGTGTTATTGCGGACAAGTCCTGCAGAGAAAGGACGGACAGGAGGTTCGGTTTGGGATGTGGGAGATGGAAAGGAAAGAAGATGACGAGAAACAAAAAACCGATGGGATTTGGGAAAAGCAGCAATGGACGACCGTTATTAACCAATGGAGGAAGGATGGAGGAAGGATGGGAAGAGGTGGGCAGCGTCGTAATGAGTTGACGAGAGAATGACAGAGAAGAGGAAAGCTTGTGCTCAGAGGGGCGCTAAATCCCCGATGCAGATTGCAGTGTGGGCAGTCGGGCTTGCTAATGACCGTCGTTTGTCTGTCAGGCCTGCATGTATCCAATCTCGTCTTCTCGCGTCTCTTCAGTTTTGTTTTGGGAGAGAATTGTCATGCAGCCTGAGTCGTTGCTCAAGTTATAGGCTTCCGGATTAGTTAGTAGGCACCTAATAACGAAAGCCTGGGCGCGTTTCGGAGTCACGGCGGGTCGGAATTTCAGGGTAGTATTGCTCGATGCGGCTACTGGTCATCCATCGGGCTTTTTTTTTTTTTCACAGGTCAAAGTCGCTTGCTTTCTCGGCTTCATGATTCCATCTGTTCAGTAATTCACGCTCTCGCCCGCTCCGGTCGACCGCTTCCGACGATGCCGCTTCACCCAACGGCGAGGATAGCGGTGCTCGATTAGGAGGTACTTTAATGGTTATTTGGGTACATGCGACCCCACTGAAGAACCCGCTGTGAATGTATGTAATCAACTGTCGATGCAATACTCACGCCAACTGCGCATTTCACCGGAAAGGACTCATTTGCGTGAGGGGGGAAAAAGCCAATGACAATGAATGCCAGCTGATATAGATTGAATTACCAGTCTATTCATTCATGCTGCCTCCTTCCAGCGCTATGCTGAGAGAAAAGAGGACAGTAAGATGGGTGACTTGCCTCGACTTGCACCGCTACTTGCACCATGGTCTAGACCCCAACAGGCCTTCTAGTTTCCTGCTAACCCAGTTATGTACTGTATGTATGTATGTATGTACATAGGTACGAGTATTATTTATTAGCGTCGCACGTCGCCCATGGCCATCGCCGACATCTTGATCCTCATCGACGTAATTCATCGCCTTCACCGTTCGCTAGGAACGGCAATCTAACCAGTAGGCACCTAGTCAAGTATCCAATTCATCCAGCAATTCTTTCTTTCAGCCAGGCCCGGTTCAAACGGCCCATCGCTTCCGTTCCTCGCCGCCTGGGTCACGCCACATCCAGCCAGCATCTCCAGCCGATAGCCACCTCCCACACCTCCGTAGGTAACCTGGAGCCATCTTTCGACGATCGGCACTTTGCGCCTCTGTGACGGATGCATGACGGAATCGCCCTTGTTTTTTTTTTCTTTTTCTTTTTCTTTTTCGCCCAGGCTGCATCTCGCAATCTCCACTTCAGGGCTCACTTTTTTTTTTTATTAGTCGTCTTACGAGCCTGATGAATAGGAAAAAATATTCGGTGCTAATGACAAACTAACCGCCTAATCAACATGACCATTTCATTCAACGTTATAGGCTCCCAATGGCATCCGGGGAAAGATCGTGCACAACCAACTAACCCATGCTTTCCTGGACATCATCAGCACCGAGACATCTCCGCGGCAGTCCCGTCACCTTCCACGGCCCATGACACCTCCAACTCGGCTTCAAGTGCCATTTTCCACGGAACCTCCGCTGCAACGTCTGCCTTTGTTCCTGTTCGCTCCCCTGCCCGGCCTTGTTCGCTAGAAACCGTCTCCGCGCTCTCCGAACCGGCGCCGAGCTTCGAGCCCTCACAACGACAAAGGACAAAAAGCCCACATCCGCGACTTCCGGGCGCGTACTCGAGCTCCATCCACATGTATGCCCAACATTGTTGCATGCCTTCGTGCCCTGCCCCGGGAAATATCCCTTGACCGGGCCCGACCCTTGACCAATGCGGCTATACCGACTCACCGCATATACCTCAAGACTTTGTTGATATATCTAGATGCCTACGTCGATGCCCGACCTGCCAACTAGTACAGCTCTTACCTCCTTGCCGCGGCATTATTTTTGCTTCTTGAATTGGTCTTGGTCATGGCTCTTGACCAGCTCCCTCTTACTCCGCCCAATTGTGTTTTTTTTTTTTCGGCACTCAACGTCGTAACCTGGGCACGCATGACAGCCCGCCCTGCCAAGGATCACCACCTGCTTGCATGTCAATCAATCCTCGACCAAGTACGGGGAAGAATTGCAAATTAAATTCTCTTTCCATCAATTGCAGGTTTAGAAACTAGTTAGGTACCGAAACAACCCAACTTTCACTTCGCTGGCTCCTGGTTAGCCTCAAACCGAACCGCTGGGCATCTCCGACACGAACAACCCAACGGCAACGAAACCCACCTATCGCTTCGGCGGCCGCCAAACAACTTTATAACAAAGCTCAATGACTTGGGTTTTTCCTGTCGCTCCTCCAACAGATGCGGAACATCCCAGCCCAACTTTTCTGCCATTGGTAATAGGGGCTTTGCTACGGCACAAAAAGCCTTTCGTATTGGCTTGACGATAGGGAATTGTTGAGCTATGGGAAATGGTCAATGGGGAAACTGTCCAGCGACGACAACAACACACGTGCATCGTCGTCTTGGAGGCCTTTCGCATCAAGTTTTGCGTGACCAGAAAAAAAGCCCTGAACAAAGCCAGCGCATCGCGCGCCATCTCACCCTGGCCGCGACCGCCACGAAGAAAGCCACAGCGGCCCTCGTCCGGGGATCGTCCCCTGAAATGAGGTCATAGACTTCACAGATGCTTGCATATTTTTACCCCCCCCCCCCCCCTCTTGCAACCAAGTGGAGGCCGTCCGTTGGCTCGTTCTCTTCAACGTGTTCAACTGAAGATTTGTCCTATCCAACCTCTAGGGTAAGCTTGCCAATGGTGCGCTTAAAACAGGCTGAGGGTTGTGCCCAAAATTGTCTTCATTGGCCGCATAACCGTAAAATATTAAATGCTGTCCCTGCTAATCTGTAGTCTGCTAAATCTTGCTGAGTCGCTTGCCGAGAGTAGGACCTATCTCTGTCATTCAAGTCTTGTCATCAATCTCATTTATTCACTATGCAAAATATCTTGAAAGAAAAGGGACAACAGCAATATATATGTATGCCTTCTTCTTGTACAGCTCAGCTCAAGTAGTATGTTGTAGATCCTTTTTTCGTCATTATAGTCGTAGTGAGTCGTCATCATAAAAAGCCCGTGTTCTGTTTTCCAAACCCAATGAAAAAAGTAAAAAGAACAACAAAACAGAAAAGATATCTAAGTATTAAAATCCGACGCCGCCCAACAACAACGCGGCACTTCCAATGCCCACCGCACCAAGCGTCTCTCCCCATGACTTCTTCCTCCGGTCGCGTCGATCTCTGTGGCTGCGGTGCGGCCGCTCATCGCGGTCATCATAGTCGCGGTCATAGTGCTCTCTATACCGGCGCGAGGATGACGAACTACCCTGTCCATAGTAGTAGTCCCTGTGACGGTCGTGGTTGTAGGAACTAGGCGCGCTGCTGGAATGTTCCAGGTCGTGCGGTTCCGGGTCGAAGCGCACGTGGTTTTCGTGCTTGTTCTTGAGGATGGGTTTAGGCTTAACCGTTGTGGAAGGCGACGTTTTGCTGTTCTTAGACGGTGGACTGACGATATATGGGTAGGTGCGAGTGCCCTTGCCGTGGGTGCGGTGGTAATCTGAATAGTCAGTTGAGTCGTCAGAGTCGTAGAGGATGTCGTCGTCGCTGTGATGACTCTTGGTATCCAAGTTTCTAGGCCGGGCGCCGTCACCATGGCTTTGGACATCCGCCTTGATAGGCCGGGCACCCTCAGTTTTACTTTTGGTGTCCAGGTTAGTAGGCCGGGCACCATCTCCGTTAGCTTTGACGTCCGCCTTGGTATTAGTAGGCCGTGCATCGTCGTCGGAACGCCGGGGCGGCAGTGGGGGCCGACTGGGGCGGGCAGCACGGCACTCGGCACTTTGGCGAGCAAACTCGGCAATCTCATGACGACTAAGACGGCCGAGGATGGCGACATACTCGGGTCGTGCCTCGTATCGCACACCAGCGCGGTGGAGGACCTCGGGGCTGACGAGGGTGCGGCGAATCTTGGTCCACTGCGCTTCGGGCGGAATTTCCCTGCCATATCTATCCGGCCCAAGACATGATGAACGACCCGGGCTAGTACCTGCAAAAATTTGTGTTCTAGCATCGGAGGCCACGCTGCTGTAGTGTTGCTGCGGTGAGCCAGCGACAACCGTTGGCAAGGTGGGCGATCGCGACGGGCCGTCACCTAGACGGCTCGAGTGCGCAGTTGTTGGATCTGTGTGTATGTTCATTCCATTCATGTTCTGATTTAGGCTGTCCATGGAGACAAGCTCCTTGGTCGAGATGAGCGCCATAGATAGATCGGGCTCCTTGTCGTCCTCCATGCTGGCGTATGGGACATTGAAGGAGTACTGTGTGGGGAGCACCGTCGGTGAGTGGTTCCCCGTGGGCGAAGCATCGGCATTAATGCCAAGTCCTGATTTCTCATTCTTGGGGGGTGAGCTTTTTTCCTTGGGCGGCGGAATGGGCACCTTAGGTGGCACCACTGGTAGTTGTACGGGATGCCGGACTTGAGGGGCCGTGTTCACCTCAAACTCGGCCACGCTCTGGTAGGTGGGTATATTCGTAGCATCACAGATGCCCTTTAATTCAGAGCTTTGCCGTCGACGCTCTGCTTCTACTACAGCCTTGAATCACGATGTCAGCAGATTGCTTTGAGCTTGGGGGTTGCAGGTTTCGTACCGCTTCAGCCTCTATTTCGTCATGCGTGAGGCCCAGGCGCTCAAGCGTCTTCTTGTATTGTGGCAATGTGGCTTCGGTGTCGGCTTTACGCACGTGGGAATGTCGACTGTAAACGTTGGAAGTTGTAGCGCCGACATCATGTTTCATATGGTCCGCAGACTGCTGGGCTGTAGTGGTGGACGTTGTCTTTGCCCGCGTCTGGACGAAGTCAAGGAAAATGGCAAGGTCCAGTTCCTTTTTCGCAAGTTCGACAGACGCGACGCGACCTGCCAGGTTATCCTTTTTGCCAGCGGCATCGAAACGATCGAGGACCGTCTCGAGCTGCCTGAGGGCAGCCTCGCAGTGGTCGATCATGGGACCGAGTGCTGCGAAAGAGGTCGCAGGGGAGTCAGACTGGCTGAGGACGGACTTGGGGTCATCAGCCTCAGCGCGGAGGCCGCGGAGGGTCATGTACATGCGTCGAACAGCGACGGCGGCATCTTCAAACGCAGGCGGAGGAATCTGCTTTGTGCGCTGATAGAGTGTGCGGGCAAGGGCGTCGACATGGTCGATGCGGCGAGCTATTGCACTACCGCTCATGATGGCAACGGGGTATTGGGGATGCTGGACAGATGCAGTAGCACGCCAGCCTGCGTGGTTGGCTGTGTTTGTTATCCAGGCAGCAGCGTTGTGTGTAAGCGAGCGCGGTTGGGGCTGGTGAGCGTCGATGTGGCCTTTGGCGCTGTCCAGGTTCCCGCGGACGACAAGGATAGAGAAGAGATTTGGCAAAGAAGGAAAGATCGAGTAGATGGGGTGGGAATCAAGAAGAATCGACAGACAGGTTAGGCCAAGACTGCTGCGGCCAGGTCAGATATGTGCTTGGCTCGTGATGAGTGGGCAGGTGACGGTGGGCCGAACGTGTGAGTGAAGAGTCGCAGTTGTTGGTAGGTAGGTAGTTATGTGTGTATGTGTGCGACAGCAAACGATGGCCAACTCGAGGCAATAGCTTGAGGTATTGTACAGGAGATGAATGGAGAATAGTTTGAGGGAATGAATGGAAGGGAAAAAAGGAAAAAGAAGGGGTGTCAAGTACGAGTGGTCATGGTGGTTTTGCCGCCCGGCCGTATGAGCGGCGATGGACTTCCTTGACTAGCTCGCTGAGTGATGCGTGTGTGGTGGAGGAGGAGGAGGAGGAGGTATGACTCTGTTTGCTACAAGCCAACCTGCTTGTGGTGTCTTGTCTTGTCGCCGAAAAGAGTAAAGGCACGACACGACAGTGCAGTCGAGCATCGACGAGGAGCGGCAAGCAACGTCACAGGTACAAAGAGGCAAGTACCGGCGCGACCCTCGTCTCCTCGACGGCCCCACGGGTAACAGGGAGCCAAGGAGCCCGCCGTTCGTTTCGCCTCACTTCTCGCCCCTCGCTGATGGGCCACCTGAGCCTGAGCCTGACCCTGTTGCCTGCCCCCGTCCTGTTCCTGCAAGACAAGGGAGGGGGCAGCGCCCAGCCACAAGCCAGCAAGCAGGCCCGGTGTGGCACTTCCGCGCCGCAGCCCCCACCCCACAGCGGGCAATTGCAGCGGCTCCTGCCCAAATCCATCCTAGCCCAGTAGCGGGAGAAGCCTGCAGAGAACCTTTCCAGGCGTTCAACGGCAATGTACGGGCGGGTACAGTGGTTGCAGGTACCCAGAACCCTTCACGTTATTGACTCCCTCCCGCAAGATGCACTGGAGTCATGTTCTTGTCATTCCAACATCATTGGCTCCCTTTCCTTTCCTATCCCGTCCCCCTTCCCACAGGGCTGACAATCTGTCCCTCCGCTCACCCTTGCCAGTGTCCTCCTGCTGCCTATGGCAGCTCAGCTGGACTCATGGTGCACCATGCCTAAAGACGGGCAGACTGCAGGGCTTTTTTTTTTTTTGCAAGAATGTTGCGAGTCCTCGCATCACGGACAACCGAGTTCAACGACAGGAATTGTCTCTATGCTGTCTCTATACGAAACTATTGCTCTAAAACTTTTACCTTGCGTTTCTATTTCCATCTATCCGTTACCCAGTCTAGGCGGGCAACTCGTTTACCAATCCTGCCAACTACGTCACCAGCCCCGCGATTTAACGAGTCTTATTAATAAGTTGCCAACAGCGCCCGAAGACGAGACGCTGACTTTTTACCTCTGACCGAGGACCATTGATTTCATTCTTTTTCATTTCTCTTTTTCCAAAAATTGAACCACTATCCGCGCCAACCAACGACTCGTGCCGAGACTGTGCTTTTCTGCCCGCCATCAAGAAAAGAAAGCATGAATGGCTTTTTGCGGCTGAGCGAACCCCCAGCCAACTGCCTTACAGCTGACAGTGCAGCGCTAGCAAGCACAGCCCGCGCCTGCAAACCGACTCAGACCAAGAGCCTTCAAATGATGCGAAAACGAACCACGCTCTAGCTGCGCCCTAGAATTCCATTCACGGCGCCATCTAACCATAAACAATGCAGAGAGGAATTAAAGCAAGGCACCGCTGCTAGAGTTGCAGTAGCCCGTGTGGGTAGTACAAACCGAGGCCAGATTCGCCACCGAAAGGAGTGTCGCGCCCGATGGGGATGATCAGCCAAACCCGCAGACAACCGGCCCAACTTCCTTTCGCTTTCCAGAATGGAAAACGTGCCAGCAAGACCTCCTTGTGACCAAGTAAGCCCGGAGACAAGTGAAAGTCGGAGCCGGCCGCCGATGAGCTTTTTTATCAACCTTGGCACTGCTGGGGATAATTCGTCCCTCACTTGCCCTTCCTGGCCAAGTCACGTCGCCAGGCAGCCGTCCAAACCATTTGCGAACCACCACCGCTCGGTCCCTCGAGAGGGCATGCTGGGATTTACAGACAGTGAACCCCCCTAAAAAGCTAAAAGACGCCTCAAACTCCATATTCTCGCAGAGGCGCATCACCGCACATGTGTTAAAAGAAGACCCTCAAGCCCTCTTGTAAGCACCCGAGACAAAAGCCCAGCCATGCCAGCGCCGCAACTCCGCCACCACCACCCCCATTCGCCATCTCGTGCCGTCATCTGACAATCACATCCCCCTCTTTCTTCTTTGGCTTGTTACATTCGCTGCCATTGGCCTGAGCCGTCTCCGTGGTCGGCCAACCCTCAATGAGATACGGGACCTCACGTACACCGGAAGTGCCTACCCGCAGTCCCCAGCGGAGCCGGGCGTAATGGGACTTTGCATCTTCGGTTGCGCAGTATTGATCAGTGAACGTGCACCACGTTGTCAACATGCTGGACTTCCTCGGCCCTATTTTTCTTTGTGCCTTGTTATCTTCAACTGTCGGTGGCAGCTGGTCCGTGTTGGGTCTGTCGATATGAGCAACTGCGTCCGTACAACTAATCAATTTGCAGTTGTCAAGTGTCTCAAGATTCATGGTAGACCCATCTCGCCATTCACAAATTGCACGGATGCAGGAACGCACGGCTTCGAGATTCAACGAATTCCACCGTCTCTTGTGAACCTTGGTAGGAAAATTACCCCAAAGAGCTGATGCACACCTGCCACACGTCACTAGGGTCAAAATCACAATAGGGTAGTGACGTAACAAGGTGATGGCCCGCCCAAATGTCAAAATTTCCCGCGGTAGTGGTCCAAATCAAACAATTTTCAATCCCTATTCATATTCCATATTCCACATTCCAAATTTTTAATGCACTTTGAAACCCTGCAGTAACTGAAGATGCCTCCAGGCCAGTTGAAATAAAAGAGAAAGTCCCAAGAGAGAAATGCAAATGGTATCTGTCGCATATCAAGCGTTTCAAACATATCAAAACAAAACAAGTGTCGTCATCGCGTAGCTATTAAAATATCCATCCAGGGATATTTACTCGTCTCGTGAAGGGCGCATTACTTGCTCAGCTTGTCTCTGTTGTCTCTTAGTGTAAATCAAGCCGCAGACGTTGCAGAGCGTGCGAGGGCCGTCGGGACCGGGTCGCCATTGCGGCGTGTCGAGACGTTTGCAACTGTGGCACTTGTGTGCTATTTTCAGTTTCTGAGCATCTGTTAGAACACGCTCTTGTATCACAATTGAGCACAAAACGCACCTTCTTCTCCTTGCGCCTTCTCCGCGCGATCGACGACATGGGCCGCATCGGCACATACTTGTCGGCGACAAAGGGCAGAACCTCGTCCTCGTCGGCGCGCAGCGACTCAATCTTCTCCAGGCTAGCGGAGATATCCCGTACTAGGTTTCCCATGATGAGGAGCTCGTCGTTGGAGACGCGAGGCGCGGCGGCATCGACGTCGAGGGGGAGATGATCAGCGAACCGGGCGAGGGCGGCGAGGTTCTCCTGAATCTGGGCATTCGGAGTTAGCACAACGTTGGCCACCTGGGGGCTGGAAATTGGAGGGATAGATACCATCTGCACGTTTTCGCTCTGCAAGAGGCCCTTGAGCGAGAGCTGTGATGGCACTGCCGCGGACTGATGCGTGTCGACTACGCTGCTTGCTCGAGAGATGGCGGCTAGCACATGGGCCGCGATGTCGCCGCCGGTAGGGCCGCGGAGGGTAAGGGGCTCAAATCCTGTGTGCGGAGCCACGGGGGCGATGGCAGGCATAAACTGATGAGTCGGGTTGTTGATGCTAACTGTCGTTGTAGTGGCCTGGGTTTATCGATGGAAATCCAGGCTGAAGCCGTCGGGAGATCTGGAGGCGGAGGTGGGGATGGGCAAACGGGTTCGGGTAGGTTGGGTTGTCGACGGGCAAGTCAGTTGGGTATCAAGGTAGGGTAGGTAGGTAGGTCGTTAAGGGGTGGTGTGTAGAAGCAGGAATAACAGTTTGCTAGATTACGCAGAGATGCTGTCTTGTATACGTGGATTCGGCGAAATTTTATCTTGGGGTGTGACGAAATAATGATGAAGGGATGTTGCACTAATGGAAATTTAGCTGGTAGGATTCCTGAAGATTCCCATGTTGGAAAGAATGGGCATTCGCAGGACCCTGAGACTTACAGTGGAGCAGTGCCTGTCTGCCAGTGTAACTATCCGTTTACAGGCGGAGGAGGGGGTGGTGCAGGTGTGCTAGGCTTCCAGCTTGGCGAGACCAGGAGAGCTACTAAGTGAAGGTATCGACAGGAGTGTCTCGGCCAAAAGACTACGTTAGTAATCTGGATAGGCATCATGAAAATGAACCTGAATTGCTCTATTTTGGAGATGTCCTCGTTGAATCTGTCGGTGCCGGTTGCCCGCACCTCCCCGCAGCACGTATGTATGTACAGTACATACTAACCTACAGCGGGGTAAGCACCTTACTCATGTTGCGCACAAGGGACGCACAAAGCTGACAACATCTTCGGCTCGCTGCCATCCGTCAACGAGTATTTGATTTTGTGGCACCATCACAGAATGACGGTTTGTACAATGAATAGACTCTGGCCTAGACCTATGCTGTGCTCGTTCGGCTTGCCTGCTGAAATGCAATTAGTTTCGTCGAAAAGCTAAGTCAACTCGCTCTCCAATTGCGACGGCGCGACGCCGCTCCATATCTTTCTTGCCAATGGTTGGTTCGCCTCCGGAACCTTTCCTCCTAGGTCGGTACGTATCATCCTTTGCTCTCATCGTCTTCGACCAGACGACCAAATTCATCCGTTATGAGCTAACAGAGTTGCCAGCGTTGAGTCAATTTCCGGTAAAATACCCCTCCATCTACGGAAATTGCACCGTCCGCCCCAGAGCCGTCGCCACCCACGCGCCCAGCGTCTGTCGCGCCACGTTGTTGCTGCTCCAGTACCGCGACGGGTGCACCCTGTTCGCCAGGTGCACAAATACCGTCCCGCTCGCCCGGTCCACCACCAGCGACGTCCCCGTGAAGCCCGTGTGGCTCGCCGCCTGTATGTTGGCCATCGGCCCCGCCGTGTACGCCTGGTCCAGCTCGAACCCGGCGCCGTGCGCATTCCGCGGTCCGAACCGCGCGTTGAAGTTGGTGAAGATGAGCTCCACCGACGCCCGGCTCAGCACGCGCACCCCGCCGTACGTGCCGTTGTTGAGGATCATCTGCCCGAGCTTGGCCGTGTCCAGCGCGGTCGAGAAGAGCCCCGCGTGACCGGCGACGCCCACCAGTGACCACGCGTTCTCGTCGTGCACGGTGCCGCGCACCGGCTGCGGACGCGGCGGCTCGTAGACGGAGCTCACGGCCTCCTGGAACTCTTGCGCAGCCACGCGGTGGTACCGTGGCGATGCGGCGCCCTCGACGTTGTCCCGGTTGAAGTAGGTGTCCGTCATGCCCATCGCCGACGTGAACTCTAGGATGACTTCGTCGTGGCGCTTCCCGGTTACCGCTTCCACGACGAGCATGAGCGTCATAAAGTTCAAGTCGGAGTAGAGATACGCCGCGCCCGGCTCGTTGATGAGCTTCGTCGCCAGGATGTCGTCGATGCGCGACTCGTACGTGGGAAAGCGCGGCGTCCATAGCCCGATCGCTGGGTCCGCGTCGAAGCCGCTCGTGTGCGTCAGCAGCTGCAGCAGCGTGACACTCTCCTTGCCGTTGGCCCCGAACCGCGGCAGCCAGGTGACGACTGTGCCGTTGAGCGTCACGAGCCCGGCGTCCAGGCATCGTAGCACTGCGACCGTGGTGAACAGCTTGGTGAGGCTCGCCAGGTCGTAGATGGTATCGGTCGTCGAGTCCTCCTGATCCGACTTCGGCAGCAGGCTACCGTTGTACCCGTCGACCGATGCCCACAGATTTCGCTTGCCAAAGGCAAAGTGGCTGACGATGCGGCCATGGCGCGCGACGAGCACGCTGCCACCGGGCTCCACGGGTAGGACCTGGTTGTGCGTCGGCGCGCCCCAGTTCCGGGCTTCGGTGAAGCGCGACATGTTGGCTACCATGTCCCTCAATGGCTGCGATAGCACCCCGACCGATTCTGGGGCTCCGGGGCGCAGGATGTCCGAGCATGAGCTCACCATGGCGGATGATGCTTGGTATGCGCCGAGAAGCGCCGCCAAAGAGGTTTTTGGAATCTTCATATTGATGTGCGGCGGCTTGCAAGGTGGAAAATAGGTGAAGCCATGATAATGTAGTTTGCCAAATCGTAGAGACACCGACTTTTTTGCCCCGTAGATTCGCGGACATCTTCAGAAATCGAAAGGTCCGAGCGAGGGGAGATGCTGTTGCTGCATTGCGGCTGAGGTCGCATGAACCTAGACTCCCCCACCTTCGGATTCCTGATTCTGGCTACTGATGAGTTGTGCTGCCCGAAAATCAATGGACCGAAGATCATTCGAGGCAGTAAGATCTCGCTCCTTTGGCATTAACGGGATCTCGAGGTAATGCGATAAAATACAACTGAGTCCAGAGGAGGTCTACATGATTGGGCTCAGTCTGCTTGTACTACTAGCTTTGAAGGTTTCTACATGGCATCAGGACCTTTAACCTACAGAGGCATATTGAGACTCGGAGTCATCAAAGGGTCAAGCGAAGTAATTATTTTACAGAATACAAAATGCCAGTTACTTTGCAGACGGCCGGTCTTGAAGCGAAACCTTGTCCGCCGGCGGCTTGAACAACATGGCCAGAATCGTAAATACACCCGACTTCTGCAGAACAAACATCAGCCCGTGCAGCAACACCAGCTCCCAGAGCGCCTGCGGATGCATCATCCGCGGCATCCCCGGCGCCAGCTTCTGCGCCCTGTCCGCGATCGGCCGCGTCTCCGCCTCGTACTCGGCAAACGCCCGCTCCGGCGCCTTCCCGCGTGTCGGAGCAGCGCCCCGGCCAGGCTGCACGCGCCCGTCAACGCGAGCGTCGTTCCCATCCCTGACATGGGCGATGCGCAGTACCTGTCCCCTCCCCCAGCCCCCGCCGTCAGTTATAAGTTCTCCTTGGGTTGGAGGGGTGAGGGGGTTTCTTACCCAGCGTCGCCGAGAAGCACGACCCTGCCGGTGCTCCAACGCTCCATCTTGACCTGCACCAGCGCGTCAAACCAAAAGTCCTCCACGTCCACCATTCCCCGCACGATGCGGTCCGTCTCCCAGCCCGCGCCGACAAAGTGCTCCGCCATCAGCGCCTTCTTCTCCGCGTTGTTGTCATGCCGCTTGCCGGCGGCGGGGAGCCGCGGGTCCGTGTCGTTCATGACCGTCATGAAGACGGTGGACCGCTCGCCGCGGTCGTCCGGCCGGAGCATCGCCGCGCCCGCCGGCCGCCCGGCACGCGACGTTGAGCTCCTCGCTGCGCCGCCAGCACAGCTGCGCCAGGCGGCCGCCCACGGCGTCTTCCAGGCCGAGCCGGCGTAGCATCGTGACGCCGGCGCCGCGCATGTCGACGTTCTGCCCGTAAGGTCGGAGCTCAGGCGCGCGTTCGAGGATCGTGATCTTGAGAGACTTCTTCTGCGTCGGTGGCGTCCAGCAGGAGGAAGCTGGCGAGCGCCGAACCAGCGATGCCACAGCTCTCAATCAGGATATCCATCATTTTCAAATTGGAGTGAGTGAGTCGACTATAAAGTACACTTTCATTTTTATTTGGGCACGAGGGTTTTACAAATACACAAAAACAGGTGGCCTCTGACCAGGAGTCAGCCATTGAGTAGGGCTGAAGTGTCCGAAGTTATACTTCGGCCTCGGAATATTCATCACGCTCTTGGGCAGATGGCGGCGGGCACGCAACCGAACGCCTGTCGGCCCCGAGAATTCCCAAGCTAACATGCCAAAATAGTTTTGTTTAGAAGGCATTTTTATTCGGTCCTTCCCTATCGTAGTCACCATGACATCTCACCTAAGAAACGGATCGACAAGATACGTTAAGCTGTAAACTTATTGCGTGTGGTCGAAATGTTTCTGCTTATTCTCCTAAGCGCTTTATTTGGCATTATATTTATACTAATATCTACAGCGGATTTCAATTATACCACCATCTGATCCTCTAATGTCTTCCACCACTGTCCTCTCTCTCCCGGCGGCGGCGGTGGCGCTACAAACTCTAGTCGCCGTTTGGGCACCGGTCGCGTCTCCAGCACCGTCATCGACGGGACAGTTGGCCAGGCGAAGTCAGGCTCCGTTGACGCCTGCCAGTCGCGGACGTGGAAACCGCTACGCTTGGCAGCCTGCGTGGTGCGAAGGCGCCGCTTCCACGCCACCCGTTCCGCTACGCTCTCGTCGCCGCCACCCACCTCCAGTTCCACGGTACCCTGCGCGGTGCGGTACTGTACGACCGGGGGCAAGAAGTAGGCGTAGTCGCGAATGAGGTTGGGCAGTAGCTCAAGACCGACGGATCCTTCGCGGAAGCCGCGGTTCGCGGAGACGACCTTGAACAGCTGCTTGAACCATATGGACATGCGGTAGTGGGCACGGTCCATCAACGCCTCGGCCTTGCGTCGCCGCAGCGTGGCGCGGCGTGGTGCGGCTGCGGCTCCGAGCCCGAGAGCGTCAGCCTGGAGGACCTCGTCGGCGACGGCTACCTCGTACGCGCCGACGAGTTTGGTGTGGTGCGGTATCGCGTACTCATCGATAGCGGCGAGTGCCTTCACAAGGCACCGCTGCACGAGGAGCGTCTTGATGTAGATGTCGTAATCATCAAACGTCGGCGTGATGTCGCCCCGTGAGGTCATGGCCTCCCAAATGCGCATAACATCGATCGGTCGTTGCGTCGTGGACGTCCAGTCGCCGAGCTTCCGGCGCGCGTCGAACGGCTTTGAAGCGAAGAGGTATGTCCAGTTAAGAAGGCTTGACCAGACGGAGTGCGGGATGGGGATTCTGTAGCGGTGTGATATGAAGGTGATCAACTGCAGCGCCAGTGCTATGTGCGACATGGAGCCGAAGCCTTCGGCAATTGCCTCGAGAAGGGCCGCGGTCGGCCGGAGCGGCGAGTCTGCGAAGTCGTGGCCACCAGTGATGGTGGTCTTTGTCGGATCTCGATCATTCTCCATCACTATTCCGTAGTAGTTGTTGAAGATGAGTTCCTTGATCGCGTGCAGCGAGGCTGATCGTGAAAAAGCCTTAATCGAGGTGCATAGAAGCTCTTCGTTCATTTCGAGACCATACAATAGCCCACGTGTCCAATGCGCGCGGTAGCCACGGCTCTGGACACGCTTCCGCAGATCTCGCATAATTTCTTTATCCATGTCCGCCATGCCCCTCTCTGTGTCTGTCGGGGTGCAGTTCCACGGCTCACGTCGTAGCGAGTTAATGCTAAAGCGCTGCCGGTCGAGTGCCTCGAGCGTCGCTCCATGTACCGGGTTGCGGCTGCGGTACAAGTGGCGCGCCGTCACGGCGACTCGCGCTCTGTCAAATTGGTAGTACAGCGGTTCTGTCATGAAAAAGGCCTTGAGGAACTCGTTCCAAGCCTTGGTGGTCCGCCACTGCTGCAGGCCGTTCTCGGCGATATTGCTCCAGAACTCACGCGCGGCATGGAAGTCAATGGCGGCGCCCGCAGTGCGCATGGCAACTTCATAGTCGGCCAGCGTGAGGGGTGTCAAGGAGGCGCGGATGCGGAACAAGGTCTGCAGCCCCGCAAGCACTCGACGATGGCGGCCGTGCACACCATGCCGGTCGACAAACTGGCCCGTGGCCGTGTATTGTGCTTCTCCAGCGCTGATTTTGATACCCTCTGCTGCGTCGTCGGAAGCATGAAAGGGATCCAGACAGCGTAGAACTTCGGAAAGTGTTGGCGCGGGAAGCTGGAGAAGCTCCTCCACGGCGCCAGGGTCGTGCTTGGCTAGAAGGTCCGTCCACTGGATAAAAGCGACGAGAATCTGTGACGAATCCTTTTTCTGTACCGCGCGCAAAAGTTTATCCAATTCAGTTCGCTCGCGTGGCGGCTGCACATCAGCAAAATGAGGTCGAACAATGGGCGCCGCCGCCTCAGTGAGCGTGGCCAGGAACCGCCGCCGCGATGAATCGACAGTTCGTGTGCTGCTTGCCAGCTGTCTCTTGGCAACAAACGCTGAGCAGCGACCAATGCATGATCTTGCCAGAGCCGGTGATTGTGACGCCATTCCTATGCAGCAAAAACAGCCTCACGGCCCTAACAAACTTGGCTGTCCCTGACAGAGATTCACCGCACAACAGTTAAACTCGCGGATGAGGAGAACGCTGGGGCGGGATCGCGGGTGGTGGACCTGGCTGTCTCAAGCCGAAGTTGGGGTAAACGGGGCCTGGGGCATTCTGGTTAGGTGCATATTCTTTCTCCCCCGATCAGTGCATAGGTAGGGGCCACTCCCGAAGATTTTCCAGGGAGCTCCAGGCGCGCAATTCAGTATCCGCGAAACCGACAGAGAGCAGACACGACGTTGCCGACCAGCTGCTGTTGCGAAATTCATCAAAGAGACCTAAATCATAGGAGCATAATCGATACTCACCATGGCGGACGATGCGGACGGATCAAGCCATGTTGCGGAGCCCTTGGACCTTGTGCGCCTGCTCCTCAACGAAGTCGTGTTTGTCAAGCTCCGGGGTGATAGAGAGCTCAAGGGCAAGCTTCATGTGAGTCGCCTCTCCTTTTCTCATAGGTGCATGGTTTATTGACACATTTAGGCCTACGACAGCCACTGCAACCTGGTGCTAGGTGAGGTTGAGGAGACCATCTATGGCGTTGACGAGGATGAGGATGAGGAAGAGGCCAAGGTATGGTGCACTAGACCCTTCAAACTCCGCAGAAAGGTAGCTAAGTCGATGTGAATCCAAACAGACCATCAGCCGCAAGTCTGAGATGCTTTTCGTTCGAGGTACGTTAAAGAAGCACAGTAACTCAGTTTGGGCTTGCTCTAACCCGCGTAATCACAGGTGACAGCGTCGTTCTTATTTCCCCGCAGGTCCCATTCTGAGAGATTTGACGGGACATACTGCTCAATCTGAAGTTCCTGATGCGTTTGGGCAAAGTACAGAACAGACGAGCACTGGGCCGAGCCCGACAAGAGCGGCGATTAATCGCCACCAGTCTACCAGACGCAGTGTCAACCCTAACAACTAAGACTAAAACTGGACCGCTCCAGTCCGAGACGTTGCTCAAAGAGCGCCGCTGATGGAGGCCACAGTGGCGAGCGAGTTTAGTGATTGGAAGCTCTCCGCAAATAGGCCACCAAGTTTAGAAATTTTTATCTGGATAAGTCGCCATGCGCCTGAGACTAGCAGAGTATCTAGAGCCGGAAAATGAGAATATCATCATGCCGCACTTCGTCTTCTCTACGCGTGCATGGAAGCATCTGCCCACTTGTGGAATGGCTTGCAGTATAGGTGACGGTTCGTTCTCTCTATTCCCCACCTCAAAGGCCACCGTGTGGCTCACCACAAGGTTCCCCACGCAGTCTGCCTAGTTCACTGGTATGACTGACATCTTGTGCAACTTATGACTCTTCAGCAACATTGACAAGGGCGCAGCTTATACGGACAAGGCTTTCGCTTGCTTGCTTAAAATCACGCCCTTTCCCTACATCATACCCCAATAAACATAAACACCAAATGATTACCCGAATATCTATCTAACCGTTGGCGCACTTGTGGCCGATTCCGATCGCATCATGGCTACGAAAGCTATCAAAGCGCTACCGCACGAGAAGCGCAAGGGCGAATCCGTACGGCTGTCTACCACACACGCGAAGATAATAGCATAAATTGACACGCCATAGGCCCTAAGCGACTTTGCCGAGTATGTCGAGCAGCAACAGAGCATACGATTCCCTGCGCCCCCCGGCGCTGCCCAGTCGATCGATCATCAGCACCACGAAGAGCTTGACGAACTGTTCGACACCCTAGACCTCGCAGACACCGCCACGAGAGTACAATTGAAAACGCTCTTCCTCGGCACCGACGATGAGTCAATACGGAAGCTACAAAATATCATACTCGAGCGAATAGAGGAAGGCCTGGGAGAGGCCATCCTTGAACTGGGCTACGAGAACAATGGCGAACCGATGAACCTGACGCTAAACGAATGGAACACTGCTTATGCTAGACTAGAGCTTGCTGCAAAGAATGTCGATACCGTCTGCCAGCTGCTGCTGACAAAGAATGTTGGTGGTACGGCCGAGGCGGCTCCCGGTTGCGCCTCAGCCGCGTCGACCAAGGACAAGAGCTGCACCGGGAAAGTGCTTCTCCGCCGAGCGCCCAGGACGGTTGAGGAAGGTATAGAGACGCGAATAGCTGTCGTGGGAAATGGTGAGTTGGCGCAGATTATGATAGAGAGCGGGTGCTAATAGAGGCCACCGCAGTTGACGCTGGTAAAAGTTCGCTCTTGGGTGTTCTTGTCAAGGGCGATCTTGACGATGGACGCGGCAAGGCTCGTGTAAATCTCTTTCGACACAAGCATGAGATTGAAACCGGCCGAACCAGCTCTGTCGGCATGGAAATCCTAGGCTTTGACGCCGCTGGTCAAATTGTCACCTCTGACATTCCTGGGCGTGAGTTGCCGTATGACCCCCGCTATGACAACTCGCTTTCTAAAAGATGACTTTGAATAGGGAAACTATCTTGGGAAGAAATCGGAAAGCGCAGCGCCAAGGTCATTACCTTTACTGATCTCGCCGGCCACGAAAAGTACTTACGCACTACCGTGTTCGGCATGCTCTCTACCAGCCCCAACTACTGTGTCCTCATGGTTGCTGCGAATCATGGCCTGACTGCCATGAGTAAAGAGCATCTTGGCATAGCACTGGCCCTGAATGTCCCGGTCATGGTTGTCGTCACCAAAATCGATATCTGCCCGCCCCATGTCCTGGAGGAAAGCATCAAGCAGATTAGCAAAATCATGAAGAGCCCCGGAGCGCGAAAAGTTCCCACCTTTATCAAGAACCGAGAGGACTGTATCAACACCGCAACGCAGTTTGTCAGTCATCGAATATGTCCCATTTTCCAGGTATCCAACGTGACTGGTCAGAACCTCGACCTGGTGCGCCTCTTTCTGAACATCCTCCCGCATCACGGACGGTATAATTCAGAGGGCCCTTTTGAATTCCAAGTGAACGACACGTTCTCTGTCCCGTTTACCGGCACTGTGGTGTCTGGTATTGTCAAGTCGGGCGTTATTCATGAGGGTGATAGTGTTCTCATTGGCCCAGATTCTCTCGGCCAGTTCATCCCAACTGCGATTCGTTCGATTGAACGCAAAAGGCTCCGGGTGCCCGCAGCATCTGCCGGGCAGTCTGTCTCTTTTGCTTTGAAGAAGGTAAAGAGAAAGGATGTACGAAAAGGAATGGTAGTCCTTCCGAAACCCGAGGGCGAGGTACTACCTGTCGTGCACAGAGACTTTGTTGCTGAAGGTGGGTTGCAGCAGAAGGCCAGATTGCCATGTTATGTTGTCGCTAACCCATCATTCCAGTTCTCATTCTCTCGCATGCAACTACCATCAAGAAGAAGTATCAAGCAATGCTGCACGTGGGGCCTGTTTCGCAAACTTGTGCCATCATCGACATTGATAGAGAGCTCATCCGCACGGGCGATCGTGCGACCGTCGCATTCCGCTTCGTGCAACGGCCCGAGTACCTAGCGCCAGGAGACAGGTTGCTCTTCCGTGAGGGGCGAACAAAGGGCCTCGGCATCGTGAAATCTGTGGGCTACGATCCAAAGCACCCTCTCAGCGGAGAGACGCGAACAACCAACGGGGATGCTGGGCAGCCGGCTGGGAAGTAATCATGTTACCTGGCAAGTTGGATTAGTAATATATGAACAGCGTATCGCTTTGTGTGTTTGGAACTTCTTTTAGATAGACTTTATCGCTATACAGCGCCGCTGAATTGAGTATCAAGTTTCTTATAATCATCGGCAGCCCTCACTCAACAAGTGCTGCGCGTCCGCACAGTATCCCACGTGGAATTGCTCACAAATGCACACAGAGAATCTAAAACGTGGCGCTTTGAAGAGTTTCTCTATGCCCATGCTAATAAATTGCTTGGAAAGTGACCTTTTGATTTGTGGCCGCCGTCTCTCTCGCGAGTCTTCGTATTGCTTCCACAAGTGGTATGACGTCGTCAGTCCGCACCGGCAAACGATGCCCAGCATCCCAAACGATGAGCGACCTCGTACCGGGATGACAGTACTCATTACACAGCCTCCTATGCTCCTCCAACCCGGGATCTTTTAGCCCGTGCATGTGGATCGTGGGTATCGTCAAGACGTGGTCGCCACGTGGCTCCTTCTCCTTCATCGAGGACAAGTCCGCCGCGCTCGGTAGGCTCTCATTCTCCGCCCTCGCCGGCTCCAGCGACACCAGCGGTCCCCTACCAGCAATCAAGACTCCAAAGCGAAACTGCGGTAGCCCACCACCACCACCACCACCACCTTCCGCCGCCTGGTTCTGCTGGCGGTACAGCAGGCTCGCGCACAGCTTGGCGCCCTGGCTGAATCCCAGCAGCGCCGTCCACTCGCCGCTGCCGCCGCGCTCGTCGTCCTCCGCCACGGCCGCCTGGACGGCCTGGTCGAGGCGCGCGACGGCCTGGTGCGAGGCGAGCTCCGGGTGGGACGGGCCGAAGCGTAGCCAGCGCTTGAAGGGCCCGCTGCCGGCGAAGACGCGGACGACGTCCGGGCCGGCCTCGGAGGGGAAGGGCGCCTCCACGAAGACGAGCCGGTACTCGGCGCGCAGGTGCTCGGCGATCTGGCGGCACTGGATCCGGAAGATGCGTGCGTTGGTGCCGCCGCCGTGGAGGCAGAGGATGCGCGGCAGTCTGAGCGTCGGGTCGTATGCCTCCCCCATGGTGTTGAGCGCCCGGAAAACTCTGGGTTTTTTGATGAGGCGTGAAAGTGCCGCGAGAAGGCGTAGGCTAGATGTGACGATGTGAATTATGCGTCAATAAATTCCTGCTCATCTCCTGTCTCAGCCGTTGTTGTAAACGATCTTACTCCTCTGATTACACTAATGCGGATAGATTCCGCGGCCGTGCCGCCACAGGCAGCGCCACACTGCGCCCCCACAAACCCATTGTTCGCTTTTCTATTTCCTTCTCGACCCGACTTCCTCCACGCCGACTGTGACCCTCATCGACACTCAATTCACCCGACCCGAGCCCGCAAGCAACGATGACACGATCTCGCAAGACGCGCACGACTGCCTCGCACGCCCCGCCGCCGCTGGCGCATCCCGACCGCTCCGGCCCGGCCATCGACGACCAGACGCTCTTCAAGATTGCCGAGCAGCGGCAGCTGTTCCAGCAAGCGGCGGCGCGGGAGAAGAAGTCGACCGCCTCTGCGAGGAAGTTGCGCGTTTCTACCGGCGGCTCGGACGGCGTGAGCTCCGATGGCTCCGACTCCGATGACGAGTTCGAGTCGGAGCTCCCGACGCTCTCGCCCGGCGCGGAGCGTGTCCTCGAGGCCATGCTCTGGACCACCTCGCTAGCCATGCTGCACTTTACGTTTGACGTGCTCGTGCAGCACCAATACGGCACGGAGATTGTCTGGGGTGCTCTCCTCCGACGCACCTGCAGCGCCTGGGCCGGTAGGTGCTCCAGTTCCCCGGCCATCTCTTCGTCCAGTGCGCCCGTCTAACGCCCCCCCCTTTTTCGTGTTCTGTAGTCTTCCTCCTCCTCTTCTATGCGCTGCACCCCCGCAAGTCCGACCAGACGCTCGTGCCCGGCCTGCCCGCGCACTGGCAGGCGCCGCTGCGGCAGGCCGTCTTCTTCGCCATGAGCGTCGCCGCCGGCTGCGGCCTGCTCTACGTGACCAACCGCAAGGGCTACCTCGCCACGCAGCGGCGCGCGCCACCGCTCGGCTGCCTCTGGATCTGGGCCGTCGTCGAGCTCGAGCTTCCGTGGGCAACACTGAGCCTGCTCGTCGCGTCGGCGTACGTCTACCTGCAGGGATACAAGATCAGATAGAAGCCTTGCCGTCTTGTTTTCTGCTCTACCTAACCAGAGAAGTGTATCCCGATCTTTCTACCGCTGGCTTCCCTCCCGAATCTATCCCGTCGCGAACGGCAGCGAGCGCCGACACCATTGTATCCTCCCTCGTCAGCAACCGCTCCCGCTCCCGCTCCCGCTCCTGCTCCTCTGCCGCCGACACCCGCACCTCGAGCGACTGTAGCCGCGACGCGATCATGCTCAGCTGCAGGAACTGCACGCGTGCCGTCAGGGCCTCGCGCTGCCGCACCAACTCCAGCGCCTTAGTCCTCACGCCTAGCCATGCCACCGCGACCGACGGCCGACCGCCGTGCCACGTCCCCGGCACCAGCGACCATGATATGCCGGCTTCCCCGACGCCCGGGTCCGCCGCCGCGCGCGACTCCACGTCGTTGACCATGTCCAGCAGCCGCCGCTCCAGGTTCAGCAGGTCGTCCATGACGAACTCAAACATGTGCTGCTCCGCGCGCTGTGCCGGCGGCGGCGGCGGGCGATCCAAGCCCACGCGCCGCCGTCTCGGCCACTCCTCCCCCTTACCACTACCCTTTTCGTCGAAGCTGCTGCTCCGGTCCGTGTTGCCGTCGTCGTCGCCGCCTGCCCGGGGCGGCACCGCCACCGGCCCTCCTTGCGTGCTCACAAGGTGCTGCAGCCACGTCGACTCCGTCTTGTACCACGACAGGCTCGTCTTGACGCGCAGGTACTCGGTGCTGCTGCTCCGGAGGTACCGCACGCGCGCGTACGCCGCCGCCGCCAGCGCAAAGGCGAACGTCAGCAGGCCGGCAATGTTGGCGGCGATGGACACTGGCGAGTCCTGTTCGCCATTTTGGTCCATCCTCTTGGCAAAAAGAAAAGGCGAAGGCCGGAGAAAAAAAAGGAAAAATGTAGAGGGTTGCCGTCACAGAGTCGATGCGCGCGCGCTCGCTTTTCGTGATTTCCGCTGCGCTTTTGAGCCTCGCTTCGCTCGAACTACAGCAGCGCATTTGCTGGGAGCCGTGTATTCGTGAACCGGTAGTATGAAAAGAGGAAGAAGAGGAAAAAGAGGAAGAAGAGGAAAAAGAGGGGAGAAGATGCAAGATGAGAGATGAGATGCGCGTGTATGTCAGATGTGGTGCGAGCTTGGCTATTTATTAGTCCTGTGGAGGACTGTGCGGCTGAGGTTGATCGTTGCTAGATGGGCTTCAAACGGCAGGGACGGACCGCGTGCTAGGGTAGAAGAACTAGAGATTCGAAATGCCGCCATAGACAAAAGAATCAGAACCCCGTACAACAACAGATAAAATCTCAACGGTTCGCTACTTATGCTGAATCACAAGCATGGTCAATTAATATCTATTATCGCTCATGTCTCCTGCTGAATGCTCGCGCAGGACAAGTACATACAACTGCCAGTGTGGAAACGCCGTTCGTGACCATAAATTTTGTCCAAACTCATTACTCGTAGAACCGAGAATATACCAAAGTAATCTAATGTATGCAGAGAAAATTCATGCCGCTATGTGCAGTAACGGGAAAAGAAGAGAACAGCCATATCTGTGCTGTTCAATGAGTACAATTTTTGTGCGCGCGCTCAATTATCAACGTCTGCTCGGCTCGGCAAAGCGGATGCCGCGACGCGCGGGCGGCACGCGCTCGCCACCCTCGTCCTCCGAGTCGCTATCGTCGGCGTCGCCACCGCCCATGCCGAGAGCAGCCTCGCGACGCCGTCGCTCCGCCGGTGTCTCGCCTGCGTCGCCCTGTGCGCCGGCTGCGGCATCTTTGCTTTGCTGGCTCTGCTGGCTGAGGACGGCGAGTCGGCGACGCCGCTCGACAGGCGTCTCGTGCGACTCGTCCTCCGATGGCGCCGCTGGCGAGGGCCGCGCCTCCTTGACGGCGGGACGGCCTCGGGAGCTGGATTCGTCGGAGCGCTTCGACCGCTCGCTGCTGTCGGCGCGCGTCTCAACGATGCGCGGTACGCCGCTGGGGCGCCGGCGGTCGGTTGCGGCCGCCACGAGGCCGGGGTTGCGCTTAGCAACCTCCTTGATAGGCCGGGTAGCGGTTGACTGCTCGGCGACCTCCTTGCGCGTGATGGAGTCAAGCTTCTGCACCTCCTTGATAAAGTCCTCCTTATTCATGCGGCGGCCGACACCACCAATGGTGAAGCGGATGTTGTGGTCGTCATCGTCGTCGTCGTTATCGCGCGATGATTCACCAGGCGCGGTGCCGGTCATGCGGCGGACCGCGGTCCACCGGGATCGGGAGGGTATCGGTTCCTCGTCGCCGGCCGCACCCTCTTCGGCGGAGGCCTGCGGGTCCTTTTCGTTCTGCCGGGCCAGGGCACCGAGGCCGAGGTATTTAAGGCTTGAGCCTAGTACGGCGCTGGACTCCTGGCTAGACTTGGAGGACGGCAGCTGGTACGTCTTCACGACCTCGCCATCCTTGTCCTCGACAATAATCTACAAAGGTTAGCTTTGAATGGAAATGAGAGACGACTGCGCGAAAGTACACACCTGGTTGCCGAACTGGTAAGCGTGGGCAGGCTCATGGCTGCGAGCTTGTTTGGACTTTTCCTTGCGCTTCTCGACCTCTTGGGTGTACATGTCGTTGAAGCGACGGCGCAGGCCCCCAAAAGACCACGATATTTCTTCGCCAGGTCTTGCTGGGCTGCTTGGTTCTCCAGGTGACTCGTTATCGGGACTCGGAACAGCATCGACGTCGACCGTGTCGATGACTTCACCCTGTTGGTCCTCAAACACGAGATGGTGGCCTTCTTCATAAATATTGACGCGTTGTGGCGAAGCGGGGCTTTCGTCATCTTCATGATGGCGCTGATCATGGAGCGTCTCGGATTTTTCCTTGTCGTTGTCCGTTAGTGTCGAGTCAGTGGTAGGTTGGCTGGTATTGGCCTGCTCGTCGGTGGGCGACATGGATTGGCGATTGGGGAAGATGGCCGATTGAGATACAGGACCGCCAGGGCCAATGCCGTCATCCCACTTTTTGTGCTTGCGCTTGCGGGAAACGAGAGAGGAGGTGCGGCTGCCAGGGCGGCTGTGGTCCTCGTCCCTCTGGCGGCGCAGGAAGCCACCCGGAGGCGCAAGGGTGCCAGCGGGGTACTGGGGGTCTTTGAGGTCAAAGGAAGCCTCAGACATGGTCTTGGCCTGAGAGCGGGACTGGGACGATATCCGAGGCAACCGGTTCATCCAGGAAGGACCATCCTCAGGCGCGGCGGTGTAGGACATGGTGAGAGACAGCGTGTTGATGCGCTTTCCGAGGGTAAAGACGGCAATTGAAGAGCCGTGAATCAAAATGGAGGAAATGACGAGGAATGTGACGATGGGCCAGACAAGGTAGATTAACGCGTAGTTTTCCACACCAGGGTCTGGTAGCTGCGATAGTGGGACAGGCTCTTCGTGTTCCAGCTCGGCGCGGGCGAGAATGGCAACAAAAATGGCGCCGACACCAATAGGACCGAAGTGGCCGGCAAACAAGGCTTCTCGCCAATTTCGCACGTCGGGTATAAATGGTTTGAGGGCCAGCATAATGGGAATGCGGCGGAAGAGGAGGACGAAGATGGCAATGACAACAAGGCGCCAGGCATACAGGCCAAAGAGGCCAGAGTTGTACTGCTCCCAAGGGATGATGGTACCAAAATAAACAAAGTAGGCCAAGTTTATCAGCAGATCGATGACGTTGGAGACGTGAGATTCCTCAGTCTTTTCGCCAAACCAGCCGTCATTGGAGAAGCCGACACCCGCGGCGAAGCCGACGAGGAGGTCATCGACACCAAGGATACTACCCGAGCCGGCGCAAAAGAGGGCGACGACAAAGTAAAAGACGAGGAAGCTTTCTCGGTCGATGAGGTCGTACTTTTCGGCCATGCGGATGCCGTGGCGGGCAATGTAGCCTATACAGAAGCCGTAGACGGCACCAAAGATGCACTCATAGAGAATGACATAGACGATGAAGTGGAAGCTAACCTGGGCGGCGTCACGGTGGTATTGGATGAGGTAGAGGGAGAGGTAGATGAAGGGGAAGGCCATGCCGTCGTTGCACCCGGACTCTGCCGAGAGGAGATCTCTCAGATGCTTGGGGACGCGTTTGGCGAACTTGCCCTTGCCGACAACGGAGGAGGCGAGGACGGGATCGGTGGCGGTGACGCAGGCGGCGACGACGAGGGACTCGAGCCAGGAGAGTACGGGGACCATCCACCAGATGAAGAGGGAGGTGAGGAGCCAGCCGGCGGTCATGACGGGGAGGAGGAGGAAGATGACGGACTTCCAATGGCGCTCCATGTAGTACTTGGGCAGCTCAACGCCGACGGCGAAGCACTGAACGACGAGGACGATGCGGGAAAACTCGACGGTGACGATGTCGACGGAGCCCCAGTCATTGGGGTTGATTAAGTTGGCGGCGTGAGGTCCGAAGATGACACCGCAAAGGGTGGCGACGGTGGCCTCGCCAATGTACATGCGCTCCTTGATGAAGGAAGAGCAGAGCATAAAGAGGGAGGTGAAGCCGCCAAGGATGATGTAGACCAAGTGCGGCTTGGTGATGTCGAGGTGTTGCCACGCCATTGTGAGAGGTGGCCGGTGGGCGGCGGCCAAGAAGAGAGGGAGGGTGGCGAGAGCAGAGGACGGCGTCGACAGCCCAGCGAGATGTGTATAGACGACTGCGCAATTGCTCTATTGTATTCTCGAGCTAAATCCGGAGGTCAGAAGCAATGGGCCGGAGCAGGAGGGCTTGGCCAGAGCACCCCAGTCGAGGAAACGAGGGCAAACGGAGCGGCGAGCCGGAGACATGCGACGAGGGAGGCGGGGAGGCGGGGAGGCGATTTATGAATGCAGCGTTGTAGATACAGTAGGTTGACAAGAAGAAGCAAGAAGTGCTGCTTCAGCCAAGGGCTCAGGGTAAGAGACAAAGTAGGAGGAGGATAGAAGATCAGGGCGACAGCCGGGGAAAGCGTCGGAAGAGAAAAGATAGGTTGAGATTAGAGCCAAGCCAGCTGGTGCTGACTGTTGGTGGAGAAGGGGAGATACGGAGTAATAAATATTTAGGCTTTGGGGGGGGGGGGCCAAAGAGGTGGGCAGGCGTTGTGATGATGCCGCGAAGCGATGACGTGCCGACGACCGGAGACGCGGCGCGGATGAGCGGGCGTTGGAGGGTGGGACAAACGGCGGGGAGCTTGAAGGGGTGGTCTTTTTCAGGTGGAAGAAGAGGAATTGGGTGTATTAAGAGAGAGATGATGGTAGAGAAGAAGATGTAAAGAATATCTGTGTGGATAGTTAAAGGAAGGGGGAAAAAGTTGGCCGCGAAAAAAGAAGAATGTACAATGAGGGACATGGAGATGTTTTTTTTTCCAATTGTTTTTTCTTGGAAAATAAGTGGTCCTGATTTGGTACCTGGAGTCGACCAAGTTACAGGCCTCCATGGAGCGTTGGCACCTGCTGCGAGCCAGATGGTTAGCGCAGCGCAAAGCCTGCCGGAACGCTTCAATTGTCAGGCTGGCATTGGCTGGTATTGGCTGGTATTGGCTGGCATTGGCTGGCATCAGCTGGAAGCCTGCGGGCTGCAAACCCCTGCCCCAAACCTTGTCCCAGCACATCCCAGCGTATCGGTCATGCCCACACTGGGGCCATTTACAAGGGTCGGGGTCTTGTTCTCTCATTCCCCCACTGTTTGCTCCTCTTATTGCCGCTGTTATTCGCTGCAGCCATGAGCCTTCCATCTTCCTCCGACATGTCCCTGTAACTACAGTGCTTGCATGGTTCTCGACCTCAACAAACTGGCCATGGCTTTTCCGCCACTAATAAACTACTAAACCTTTCTTGGCTCAGCGCTGCCCGACCCGAATCTCACCATTGCAATCTCGACAAACTTTGCCTGGTGACATGACTGTGTCGGCTAACAATGGCCAACGACAACAATCGCCCGTCTTGGTGTTGCAGATTTTGACTCTCACGAGTCACACCCTGCTTCCCGTCCTTCGTCTGTGTCCTCTGTCTCACAGTCTCACAGTCTCACACCAGATACAACCCCAGTGTCAGCCTCATCATCCCACCATCCACGCACCACCGACCACGCACCAACCACACCGCTGGCCCGTCGCATGCGCTTCTTCCAACCCGACATCATGCACGTATTCCCTAGTCGCAGACGCTGGACAATGAGTTGGATTGGTTGGTTTATCAAAGGTAGGTTGGTGCTACCCAGGTAGCTAAGAGGTCACCTTCAACTGTCCTATCACCTTCATTCAACGAGCCAAGACTCTCACGACTAATGCTGCTTCCACCTCTGCCCCTCGCCTCACTGATCAACATCGACCAGCAACACTTCTGACTTACCCCGCGGAACACAAAGAATTAAGCCGTATCCTCCCAACTATCATCAAGCCACCCACCAAGTTAGCTTTTCGCCCACGCTGGCTTCATGCTTATTTTCTTCCCTCAGTGGATACATCGATTCTATGTACCTATTGCTTCTCTCGACTCTGCCTACAAGCACTAAAGCCATGAAAGTATAAGCCCTATCTCGGGCATCGGCTTGGCCTCACGATTTCTACCCAATTTTTTTCTAGGCATCGAGAAATCTCGCCAAGTATAACTACGACTTGACCAAGACTTCTCTCCCGTCTCCAGCCAAGGACGCCTCCGGCCTGTTCTCTCATAAACTTGTCCCCTCATGCTCGACAGTGTACCCGTTGGCCTCCGCCTAGCACGGCTTGGCAGCAAGCAGCCCTCGACTGATCGACACCCATTATGCACCTCGCTCGAATCATTCTTGACGGCCATAATTTCCTTTTTTTTTCCACTCGCTTGAATTTCGCAGATATTTTTTTTCTTGCCCGCAATCCCTTTTACCCCAGGCCGCGAATCCGTCGCACCAAGCCTCCGTACCCCGCAGACGCAGCAGTCTCACATACATGAAATACCACCGTGCCAACCAGTTCATCGTGCAGACACGGTTACCCATCGTTTCTTGTCTGCGTCCAATCCTCTTCCCCGAAAGACATGCCGCAAACCACAAGCGAGAACCTCAACTGAGTCACCGTAAAAGGGATACACATGCCTTGGCTTTTCCCGGCGCGAGCCTCGCGTAAGCCTCGCGTAAGCCTCGCGCAGCAGCCGCCAACAAACGATCGGCGTTGCCAGGCTGGCTGACGTTGCTCGCTTCAGCCTTCCACTTGGCGTGGGGAGCATCCTGTCGCGACCGCCGCCTTCCTGCGCGGCCCGGTCCAGACCTTTCCATCATCACCGCCCAACGAAAAAGAAACGTATCCAGCGGTAGGAAATGCTCAGCGGGAGAAATGCTCAACGGTTAGCAACCCCGGGACCCCTGCCCACGCCCCCGTCCTCCGACCGCCTGGTCCCGCAGCCCGGTCAGCTTCCGGGCCGCAAAGTGGGGCCGAGTCCCTTGTCCGGGCACCCGACAGACTGCAGCAAACCTTGCCGGGGTCAAGCCAGTATTATTCTTATTTTCAGGAGGGCTGCAGTCTGAGCCAGCGTTCCGCAAACTATATCAGCCGATGAAGCCACAACTTGATACTTGTTACCCCAGCTTTCTCAGCTGAGAGACGAGGATCAGCGTTGCTCGCTACCCCAACAAGCCACCGATATCAGCAAGCGTTGATCTTCTTGGGACGATGAGATAGGTTGGGCTATGCCGGGCGACTTCCCCCTACTTCTCCCGGACTCAGCAGCGGTGTGCCTCCGGTCCGGTGTATTGGTGCACGCCCGCTGCCATACCCTGCACCCCGCAGAGCACAACAAAATCGATACGTGATACATCAAGAATGTAGTATTATAACCTCAACTAGCACCATCCACCGCCCAAAGGTTACCAGAATAAATATCACTAGCCATGTCCTGTCTGCTCCAATGCCTAACGTGCTTGTCAGCTAGCCGACTCCAAACGCCGCCCAACGCCGCCCAACCAGTCCATGTCAAATCAACACGCAACAAACAAAATCACGACAGGAAAATTACAAATACTATCATGAATATACCCCAGATGCATGGGCCCAGCTTGTCCGAAGAACTGGGGGGGTTGGCAAACGGGTCTCCGGCGCCAAGCTCCGGGTCTCGGGTCGGCTTTGACGTCTTTGTCGCAACACTACTGCTGCCGCTGCTGGATGTAGTACTCTCGGCGGTAGTCGTCATTTCTTGCGAGGAAGTTGATGTTGTAGAAATTGAGTCCGTTTCCGTCTTTGTATCCGTCTTTGTATCCGTCTCCGCCTCCGTCTTCGTCTCCGTCTCCGTTTCTGTCTCCGTCTCTGTCTCGGTGCTTGTCGTGGAATCGGGCAATGTCAGGCTGACAGTGAATTGTGTTGTCGATGTTGTCATCGACGTAGCAGTAGTTGCCGTCCGGGTAGACGAAGGTGTCTCTGAGCTCGACCTTGAAGAAGTGGGAATTGTCAAAGTTATCGAAATTACTGTGGTCGACGGCCTGGAAATGGTCGAAAACGTCGGTTGGGGCTGCGCTTGAGTTGACGTCTGTTGTGTCGGTTGGCCTTTGCAGAGCGCATTCACAAGATTTCCCCTCTGTGCCTCCAATATCAGTGAATTTGCCGGAGCATCCACCGTGCTGCACGACGCTCGAATGTTTGTCTGCACGCGCAAGAGCCCTCGCTGGCAGTTCGCTGAACACTCGCCGCTGGAAAAGTCGCTAATTGCGCAGCCGGTGAATGGCGTGTTATAGGCGATGATGCAGCTCAGCGGTACCGCAGATGGCTTTATCAGCTGAACCGACGAGAGCGTGAGAGTTTGCACTCCAGCGGCCAAAAAGGCGAAGATGCTGACGTTTGCGACCAACCATCTCATTGTGCCGTTGGGTCGATCGGACCGTGATCAAGTGTTTGCCAGTTGCAGGGAAGGGGGAAACGTGTCCAAGCGAGGGGTCGTAGCATGAATTTGTTTGTCAAATCACTAAAAATTGATGATGGAATCCTCGGGCTGGTATTCCTCGGCGAAACGGTTATGGTTCGTCTTCGCCCAACCCGAAACGATGGCGGTTACAGAGGCGTAGATGGGCACACAGCTTCGCGTCACCGTTGAGTTCACCGTAGGAGAAAAGGCGCTGTTTCAAACTGGCTATTAGTCCCAAGGAAGGTTTTATCAAATAGAGACATGTGATATGGGCTTTGCTTGCCTGTTTGGACGGAACAGGGCTCCTCCGTATTACCTAGGTGATGGGCCAGGCCTGCAGAGGCAATGAGTTATGTGGCCGCCAAAAAAAGTCGAGGAATGGTGAACAGTGCGACTGCAGTATTTCGGATGAATGAAAATTGCGATTGTAGAAAGAATGAATTTTCCGGGGCAGCCTGGAGGAGATGACAAATTAAGTAGAGCCGGTAAGGCAGGCGGCAGGAGCACTGTGGCGAAAAGATGAAACAGCAGCATACAGGCCGGTACCGGCTCCGTTGTTCTTGGTCAGCTAAAAGAAGCATACAAAACACCAAAGACGTGCCTAATTACCAATGGGCGACGATGTGGCTGTCCAGCCTTCCCTAGCCTTGCAGCATGATCCATGGAAGGATAGGAGGAAGCGTCTAGATTGCGGCAGCCAGAATGCTATAGCAGGGGCTCGCAGTGTTGATGTCGGCTGCTGGACGGAGATGCGGCACATATTGATTGGATATCACGGCTCCAGTGTAGATATTCAGCACGCTCGACTGTCGAAAACGAAACAGCTTGGTGTTTGGGAATGGTAAAAGTGCGCGGGCAAAGGAAGGCTGTCATTGGCCCAGTTGGCGCCAGAAGGCATCCTGGCCGGGGTCAGCATGCATGCCATGTTGGAGGCCGTGATTGGTGCCCAAAGGTCCGTTATGATGATTTAGGATGGTTTGTTATGCGTTTCCTGGGCAAAGGGAAACTATTTCGATTGGTAGCAGGTGTGCTTGGGTGAGGGCCTTGGAGGCCTTACCGAACACTTACAAGTTGGCAGTGCCGATCTCATCTAGCTATGAGAAAATTTGGACCCGAGAGTAGAGTCGGATAATGGATCTGCTCATCAAAGATACTGAATATAGTGTCAACTTGAGGGGTCTGCTGACCTCGTATAAAGGTTACACTGCAGCATGCTGCTTCGCGTTCGGTCTGCTTTCTGAAATGGCTGCATCTGAAGTGGCTGCATCTGAAGTGTCTGCATAGTAGCCACACTCATTAGGTTTCTGCCCATCAGGCCGATAGAATGCCCAATCCTAGTAAAAAGGGCAGATGTCCTCGTCAATCTTGACTGAAATCACAGAGGAGTGCATACACAAAATCGAGCAGAAACTGGGACAACCCGACCGACAATATGCTCAGCGGAACTTCAGCTCATCAGCGTAACCCGCTAACTAAAGAGTTCGGTCAATATGTGACCGGCTTGATGAAGGAGTGGAAAGTGCCAGGCCTTGCTGTGGCCGTCATAGACAATGACCAGGTTTACACACAGGTAAATGGCCCTCGTCGGTGATCAAACGTGGTGTATGCTTCATCTTATTGAATACATGTCAGGGTTACGGATATGCCATCCTACCAGACACGCCAGTCACACCAGATACCCTCTTCCTCGGAGGGGCGACCACCAAGGCACACCTAGGTGCTGTGATCGCCGACATGATCTCGACCGGAGACCACAAAGCTGCGTTCCCCCGAGGCTGGGACACGCCAATTTCCTCCATCGTCCGAGACGACTTCGTCCTGCAGGACGAGTGGGCGATGGCGCACGTCACGCTCGAAGATGCGGTCAGCCATCGCAGCGGCATGCCACGCCACGCAATGGCCTGGCTCGGCACCGAGGAGCCCGACGATAGGAACTGCAGCTCACGCAGCAACAAGACAAACCAGGCCGCCGTGCGAAACCTGCGCAATCTGCCGCGCACGGTCGAGCCCCGCGTCGTGTTCCAGTACGGCGACCTCATGTACATCACGCTGTCGCACGTTGTCGAGACGGTGACCGACGCGTGGCTCGGCGACGTGCTGCGCCGGCGCATCTGGCAGCCGCTGGGCATGCGGTCCACGTACCTGTCCTACCGCGACGCCCGGCGCAGCAGCTGCCGGCTCGCCACGGGCTACTTCTGGGACGACGAAGCGGGTGAGTACGTCGCCGTGGACAAGGACCGGGCCCAGTTCTCCAGCGGCGCCGCGGGCGTCATCAGCAGCGCGGCCGACTACGCCAAGTGGGTGCGGTGCCTGCTGCGCGGGGCGGCGCCGTTCTCGGAGGCTACGCACCGGGACATCAGGACGCCGCGCATGCTCCAGCAAGGGCCCGGAGGCGGAATGCTGCCCGGAGGCTGGGGCGTGGGCGGAAGCTACAGCCTCGGCTGGGAGGTGGCGACGTTCCACGGCCAGGACGTCTACAAGCACGACGGCGGCACGCAAGGCTTCGGCGCCAACGTGCTCTGGATGCCAGGCGTCCGGTTTGGCGTCGTGACGTTTGCAAACGCCGCCGACACGGGCAACATCGTGGAGGAGTTGCTCACGCAGAGGCTCATGGAAGACAGGCTCGGCGTCCCGCCCCAGGACCGACGTGATGATGGTCAAGAGTATGGTGCCCTGTTTCACACAAACTCTACTCCTCCCCGATGCTTTTGCATCATGCGGCCAAAGCCATTTTAACAGGACGAAATACTAATATAATCTCTAGGGCAAGAGAGGAGCTCAAGCAGAGGAAGCGAGACTTTGATAATGCGACTGGTATAATCTACGCCAACCGCGGCGCAGATCCTCCGTCTTTTGCTGTCGACTACAACCTCTTGGCGGGCACATATAGCCACCCTGGCTATGGCGCATATACGTTTTCCGTAGAGAAATCGACCATCGCCGGGGGTCGGGCCTCGGGCAAGAGCTCGTCGCCGCAGCAGCAGCTCGTCGCGATTCGGGAGGATTTGATAGTCCCCTCGCGAATGGTTCTGCGCCATGTCGTCGGTGCCTACTGGGTCGCCTACGTCCTGCCAGTGGTCGGATCGGACTTGTCACGAAGCTTCTATGCGGCCAAGTTCGAAATGGGCGTGGATGGCAAGCCGAGAGCACTTGAGGTAACCTGGCGGGCGGCGACAGACCGCCTCTCGGGCGTGGCCACCCGTTTCGAGCGGGTGGTGGTTGGTGGTGGTGTAAGTTGCAAGGACACGGCTGGCTGGAACAAAGCAACCTGATGACCTGGCACACAGAACTACCTACCGAGTATGTATGAGGTGTGAGGAATTTGACCAAGAATGAGCGGAGTCAACGAGGGCTTTTCAACTCACACAGGCACGCATGTACGAAACAGTCTCAGAATGTCAAGAGCTATATCACTTATTGAATGTGCGGGGATAAAAAGTAAATAAAAGCCGTTGAGGGCTCGGAGTAAGTTAACGAACAGGACGCGAAGACCTGCCTGCTAGGGGATTTTGCCCAGAGCTCGCTAATAAAAGCTGGCTGCAGCTCTTCATGTCGCTGAAGCAGTCTGACATCACAGGTGGCCGCCACAACTGCGATCCCGTCCAGCTTATGCACATTATTGCTTCATCCATCATGGGCTTTGAATCATTATGCATCGGCTCGCCTGCCTGTGCAGCCGTTGCACGAAGACGGCAGGCCACATACAGAAACTCTCTC
This sequence comes from Cordyceps fumosorosea ARSEF 2679, assembly GCF_001636725.1. Taxonomy (NCBI): domain Eukaryota; kingdom Fungi; phylum Ascomycota; class Sordariomycetes; order Hypocreales; family Cordycipitaceae; genus Cordyceps; species Cordyceps fumosorosea. The sequence continues at coordinate 389,493 of NW_017387320.1, read as the reverse complement.
AATGCCCAGTACGTCGTAGTAGGCTACTAATTACAGGGGGTCATTCCTGCTTTACCTTATTAATATCTACCTAACTCTAACTATGTAGGTATCCGTGCTAATTAGTAAGTAGCATAAAGGGTCCGCCCGCACGGCACGGCCCCGGCCTTGCGCACTCTTGCTGGAGCCTTGGCCTTATTAACCAGTATTAAGTAGTATTTGCTACCTGCTCATGACCAGACGACATCCGTCATGAGTGCCCAACAAGAAGTGAACGTGCGCGCAGGTATGTACCAAGTAACTAGAGTGTCATCGTCGTACGGAGCCACGCCCCGAACTTTGGTCCTCCCCCATGTCCCCATGTCAGATGCAGCCTGCAGGCTTGCCCTGTGCCACGATAAGCTAGCTCTCTCTCATCTGTGTTCTTTCGTGTCGTGTCCGGGACACCATGGCCCGGCAAAAGCTGTTGTTGATTTAGTTCGACACCAACCATCCCGTGGGTAGGTTTGGTCTAACAGACAGCCAACAAGCACGATAAGGCATGAAAAGAGCGGCTCGCTTAGGCAACGCGGCGTTCAGCTTCCACCGTCTCTCCACCCGAGCCCCCAATCTCATCCCGTCGTGTGTCACCTTCAGATGCAGCAGGAGGGCGGGCATTGTGTAGGTGCTTTGGTTTGATGCATGGGGGAAGAGCGGGGGGTTCCCGGGCGCTGGATTGGCGTATAAATATAGACCCGTAGATGGCAGGAAAGGGAATTAAAAAGGAAAAGCCAAGAGATGCCAACCGCGCTTGTCCCTACTAATTTTTGATGTCGCCGCCACCAGCACGCCGTGCAAGCAAGCAAATACTGTCAGCGCAGCGCTTGCCCGCCGCCGCCGCCGCCCCCTCCCCGTGAAGAAAGCAAAGCAGCAGCAGCAGCAGCAGCAGCCGGAGGAGCCGCAGCCGCAGCCGCAGCAAGCAGTATTAGTACCTAGTTACCGGCCGGGTGCAGAGTTCTTCGTCCTGCCGCCGCCGCCGCCGCCGCCGCTGCCGCCACCTTTTGCACCGGAAACCATGTCCACGGCCGAGGCCGATGGTCCCAGCACCGGTGCCCAACAAGAGAAGCAGCAGCAGCAGCAGCAGCAACTGCCACCACAGCTCACGCCGACACCGTTCCCTCCCACCGTCGTCTCCCAGGAGCTCATCCAGCAGCTGCATCTCGACGCCAACGCGCTCTACGTGATCCTTAGCAACCAGAGCGCCAATAACGTCTGCCACTGGGTGCTATACCTGCACATCAGCGCGCGCCTCGGCTGGGCCTTCCACATCAGCAACTTGGGCGTCGTCCCGGGCACCTGGGAGTACCGCTGCGACGAGTCCTGCGACATGACCTACTCGCCGACAGCCGTCGCCGCCGTCAAGGTCGCCGGTGACATGGTGCCCGAGATGCATGACGCGCTGCGCCGGCGCATCGGCCTCCACGGCGGCCGTCCGCCCGTTGTCCGGCTCGAGGACACGCCGCGCTTCGGCCAGCTCTCCTGCCGCACCTGGGTCCTCCAGGCCCTCTACGAGCTCGACAACGAAGGGTACATTAGCGTGCTGCCCGGGTACTTGGTCGAGGACGTCGCCGAGGAGGCCGCCTCCCTGGCCGCAGCCAACAGGGCCCTGCTGCGCATGAGCAGGGCCCAGGTATCGGAGCTGCGCAAGGAGATCAACAGTGCCTGCTGCGCGCTGTGACAGGCCTTTGCTCGTCGTCCCAAGGGGCAATAAGATAAAACAAACAGGTGGGAACTGCGGCGCTGTCCGCGTTGTTAAGGACGTGCGTGTCCTGCTACGGTGGAACGCTGCAGTTTTAGCCGTGACTGGGCCTGCGACATGCTTACATTTATTTGCCTTGGAGACAGGCACCATCCTTTTCCACGTATCGGAATAGTGTCTTCAAATATTGCATGACCTGAGTATTGATATATTAACAAATTGGCTATACCTTGTTGCGCTCTTCATTCGAGTTTCCCAGATGTAAACATCTCCCCATCACGTGCGGAGTTGCCAACCCTGCCTCCATTTCTAGTGGGTGGTGGTGGCAGGCGGATGTTTGCTCGTTTGCAACCTCCAACGCACCATGGGTCTGCTGGCGGACAGGGCCAGATCGATCATCGCCTCATCTAAGCTCTCGCCTGTTGAGAAAAACATACTTGTCCGGACATTTCTCATAGCATCTCAAGACCCAGAGATTGCAGCCCGCGAGATTCTCCGTCGCGTCGAGCAACATGGTGTGCCACTGGAAGACGCCTTGCGCGGGTTGAAGCATGACTGGTACAGGATCCTGGAGCTTTGTGTGTGCCATGCCATCGGCGTCGTTTTTCATCCCCTCCCTTTGATACTAATTTCCAGCCGCAGTATCAACGGAAATAGAGATTAATGCTCGAATAAAGCATCAGCTACTCTTGCGCGACAAAGGCCAGTGCTGTTTGACAGGTGCCATCCCACCAGGCGCAGAAGCGCATCCATTTCATATCCTTTCGCCAGCGCTGATGAGACTCTGGATAAAGCACGAGCGCCAATCATCAGTGTTGGGCTGCCTTGAGGCTTTTATTACCGCAGAATACTTGGTTATCCTTCGAAAGGCTCTCAGCGATAGTTTACCACACAGCCAGCTTGAGAACACTATGCTACTCAGCCCAACCGTTGGGCAAGCGTTCTGCAAACGAGACATATGGCTGGTCCCGCGATTAACACAGCGTATCGGTTCCTCTGAAGTTAATATGGATTCCCAAGTGCAAAAGGCAGAGGTTCGTACAGAGGAAGTGCAGTTCAGTCTGCATACTAACCTGTGCAGTATACGGTTTTTGGCTTCGAATCTGAGGGATGTGCAGATGAAGGTATAGATGACGGTGCGCAGCTTTTTGATTGCACTTTGCATACGGAAGACGCAACATACCTACCGCTCCCAAAGCCGATACTTCTCAAGATACACAGCTTATTAGCAAAAGCGGTCGAGTGTAACGATGCTGAGCGGGAGGTAGCAAAACCCTGGCCACCACCCGTCTCACTTTGTATGTCATGAATGCAAGACGCGCCCGTCCTTCATTCACTAATGTGGTGTCTCAGTCTTTTGGAGCCGCAGCTGGCAGCTTCGATTCAGACAGGTGTGGCATTTTGTCCCTGTCGTCATCCGCCGCTGGATTTACAGGCAGCTCATATATCGCGGGCAGCAAAGTGCGATATCTGAGATAGTATACAGTCTCCCGCTCGGCCTCTACGCCAAATTTTGCGGCGATGCCCAAGGGGAGCCCGCTGCATTGAGACTTTTAGAAACCCACGCTCCGTCGGTTCCCTCGCCGCTTTTCGTCGATCTTTTGCCCCTCGTGGCCGATGGTAAACCGTGGCTTATCATGACAAGCCTGCCTGGCCGGCGACTCGACGAAGTGATCCATAGAATGTCGTACCCGGAGCGGCACAAGCTCGCAGATGACCTTGCCGCTGCAGTCCATACCTACCGAGACATACCGAATATCTCGGGATTTCTCATTGCGAGCGCCTCAGGCGGCCGCCTGCAAGATCCCCGCGCATCCGCCAACGGCTGTGGGCCTTTCCAGACCGAGGCGGGGTTCAACAAGCAGATCGCACATGGATGCACGGAAGATCTGGCGCGGGCGTTTCCAGGTGCCCATTCTCGGAAGCACCCTGTCGTATTTACGCATGCAGACCTGTTTCCCTCCAACATCCTGGTGGATGCTGGGAGACTCTCAGGCATCGTCGACTGGCAATTTGCTGGCTTCTACCCCGCCTACTGGGAGTACACAAAAGCCATGCGCTCAGTAAGGCACGTCGAGCAGTACCAGGCAATTTTTCGACGTATCTTTAGCGAACATGAAGAGGAACTAGAAGTTGAAGAGTATCTATCGCGGTACTTTCCAATATTAGGGCCAAAGGACCGGGCGGCTGGTGAGACCTGCACTCCGTGACGGGCAAACGCTACTTTTTGCATCGTCGATTTTGGATTTTGCATGGTCACTGCACCGTCGATATCATCGTTATCATCGCCATCATCGCTAGCCTCTTCGGCGCCGGCCTTGAAGACAGCCTCGCCGGCGCCGGGAGCTCTATTAGTTGGTGCAACAGAGCCTCCAGTGGTGCCTCCAGCGGTGGTGCCTCACACAGTATTAGCGCGAATAGCGATGACAAATATGATGCAGTAACTATGCAAGTTTCAAGACCGACTATGCAAAAAGCAGCGCTCGTGACGGGCAAGCATGGCGTGCTGGTGACTTGCGCCCGTCAGAAACAGCAAGTTTATAAACACAATGCAAAGGCATCTGCAGAATGCGGTCCTCAATTTGGCGTCTTTTGTTTGCCTCCCAATGCACCCGTTTGGACTTGCTTTTGCGGCTGACAGTGCGTGACGCACCACCAGACCTGGACGCGCAGCAGCGTCAGCCTTTTCTTCGAAAAAGGCAGGTGAAAAGGAACAGGCTTGGCCCAAGCCCGCTTGCATGGCACCGAACTGACGAATCACCTGTTGAGCTAATGAGCCTCGTCCGCGTTGCAGCGGGTGCCTAACCCGTAATGGCGATTTCAGAACAATTGGTGGCAATTGTCTTCAATTTCCACGACGATAATGCATTTGCTAACGGGATCCAGCCTGTGCCGGAAGAGTCATCCATGTTCAGTAGCACAGCCTTATCCTTCCTGTACGAACGAATCGTGTCCTTCCCGGTTCCCCTCAAATAAGGGTCCTGTCAGTCGCAGCAATGAGCTGTTCCCCTTGTACATGCTCACTCACTTCTAGAGCTCCTTCGTCCCCGCGTTGCATTGTCGAGGGGCAAGGCGTACAAGTCCTGAACGGTTGCGTGGACAACGAAGCTCCCCGCCATGGATACGATATATGCATATCGCAATCGCGCTGCCTTCGATGGTTTCTTCAGCTCAATGCACGACGGCGCAAGCCGGTAAGCTTGTCATGTTCTGCGTGCGCAATTGCTGTTGGTAACCGGGACTTAGCGATCCTGCCTGGGTTCAAACCCTGGTGGCTCTAGGACGGCAGGGCTCTATCCAACTCGCCCTCACTTCCGCGTCGCTTCTATGGGCAGTCGCGCGAACGATCCAAATACGTCATGATGGCTCCGGCAAGACTGTTCCCTACAAACCGAAGGGGATTTTTTTCTACGAGGTCATTGGCCACCTTCTCCGCGGGACGACACTGGCGCTTTTCCTCGTCGCCGGAAGCCGAGACAGAAGGCAATTGCCCAATGCTGTCGCCGCTGGATATGTTTTTCTTTTGGGGTTGTTTCGAATCATTGTGCGGGGAAGAACGCGGCCGATGCTGATTCACCAGATCGCACTTGTTTCTGTTCTCACACTTGTCCTGACCGCCGCCGCCGATTTATTGCCCCTCATTGTACTCAACTCGGCTTATCGACCAAACCTGATCGCAACGCTATCAATTACAGCGCTCGCGTGTACGCTGTTGGTTTCGGGACTATCACCGCGTGAATGGCAGCCGCCGCGGGCTGGCGTCGATGTTCCAGAGGGCTTCACTACGGAGCCATCAGAGCAGGAAACCCGCAGCTGGATAGACGAGAATGTTACGTTTTCGCACGTTGACAAACTTGTTTTCAAGAGCTTCAAAGATAAGCTCATTATGGATGACATGCCAAAGATTCCTTGGCAGTATTCCCCGGAACTTCTGCGCCGTGGGTTCTCTGCATTGAGGAAGCAAAAGAAAACAACAGGCCGAACCATTTTCTATCTGCTAGCGCCACAGATGCTCCAGTCCATCATACTAGGGATCAGCTATCCTTTCTTCGACCTGTGCGCCCCTTTGAGTCTATACCAAATCCTCGAATACATCCGAGATCCAGAGGCCGCAACACTGCAGCCATACGTGTGGCTCGTGGTCATGTTCGGCGGCCGCTTGCTGCAGACTGTCTTTTTGATGCAGTTCATATCTCTTACTCGTAAACTGGCCATTCTTTGCACGGTGATGCTCACCGGTGAAGTCTTTCACGCAGCCCTAGGCTCACGCGAGTTGAACGGTAATATTCTTCAAGATGCGAAAAAGAAGGAAGACGAAGACGAAGCGGCCAGAGAAGGCACAGCATCCGGAATGCTGGAAAATCTGATCTCGACGGATATGAATACAATTACGCAGATGCGCATTTTCCTCATGGCAGTGGCGCAAATTCCCGCGTCTGTCATGGCTCTCATTGGGCTGTACAAGATCATCGGCTGGCCCATGTTTGCTGGCCTCTTTATTGTCTTTCTGAGTGCGCCAATTGCGGGATATATCATGAGCTATATGATGCGCTTCGAGGAGAAGCTGAAAGCCTTCCAGGACGTGCGCGTCTCACTGTTGTCTGAGTATCTCCGGTCCATCAAGGCGATCAAATACTTTGGCTGGGAGGACTCTATCGTCAAGAGAGTCAAGGAAGTTCGCGCAAAGGAACAGCAGCAGAATTGGTATATTTCAATGTGCTGGATTGCCTTCGCACAGGTGACGTCATTTATGCCCATCTGCTCGATGCTGGCGATGTTTGGCCTCTACGCTGCTGTTTTGAAGCTGCCTATGACTGCGTCTGTCGCCTACACAACAGTCACGCTGTTCAACACTGTCCGAGGAAACCTTGATTTCATCTCTTCCATTATCCTGGATTTGCCGAGAATCCTAGTCTCTCTGCGCCGTTTTGACAGCTTCTTCGCCGCTCTCGAACCGCTCGACCGTTATCCCGAAGGACCTGTCCGGATCGACCATGCGACTTTCCGTCGTAATAAGACTGCTACTTTTTGTTTATCTGATATTACTGTCGATTTTGTCAGCGACGGGCTTAACACGATCACAGGCGTCAGCGGGAGCGGAAAGACAACACTGTTGCTGGCCTTACTTGGAGAGACGGTCAAAGAAGCTGGCAGCGTCACCCGGCCCAGAGATGCGGCCTTTGCTTCGCAGACGTCTTGGCTGCAAGCGCAATCTATCCGCGAAAATGTCCTATTCACGCTCGAATGCGATGAGACCCGGTATCAGACCATCGTCAAGGCCTGCTGCCTCGATGTCGATTTTGCTGAACTGCCAAATGGAGATTCGACACAAGTCGGCGAAAATGGCACTGCACTATCAGGTGGACAGCGTGCGAGAGTTGCCCTGGCCAGGGCTCTTTATTCGTATGCTCCTTTGCTGATTCTCGATGATATTTTCTCGGCTCTGGATACCAAAACCAGCGTCCTGCTGTGGAATCGCGTGTTCTGCTCCGACTTGATCAAGGGCAGAACAGTCATTCTCGTTACCCAGGTCAATTGGATCATGGGGGAAGCCGACTTGTCAATCACGCTGGAAAATGGCTCAATCAAGTCGACTGATCAGAACATTGGTCACGTTCGTGCGCCACAATCTGTGCCAGTGATCGATGGCGGGGACGCAGCGCCCACTGATGAGGTTCAACCGACGTCAAAGGTGGCGGAGGCTGAGAAGCAGAATGTGGTAGATGAAGAAGTGGAACAGAGCGGCATCCTTGGAGGTTTTCCCCGTAAGTCGCTTCGATATGGTAAAATAATAACTTTGGCTGACGATGGTTTGAACAGTGCTGCAATATCTCATGTACTTTGGCGGTCCAGTCGCTGTCATCTTCCCACTCGCGGTTATGCTCACACAGACAGGCGCTGAGTTGGTAACAAAATACTGGCTGAGTGTTTGGGTTGACAATACCAAAGCAGAAGCAGATGACTCGCACAGTAGTCTGTATTATCTGTCCATTTTTGTGGCCTTGAATATTGCGAATGATGCCATCAGCCTAGTCTGCTTCTACACCTTCATCAGAGGCGCATGGTACGCGGCGAGGACGCTACATGAAAAAGCAGTCAACGCATTGTTTAACGTCTCTCTAACATGGTATACCACGCATCCTGTGGGCAGAGTCATCAATCGTATGTCGGGAGACATCGAGACTATTGACCAAAACATCATTGGTACGGCTTTCTTTACCATGAAGACCGTTATCATGGCACTTATGATGCTAAGCGCGATCACTGTGATTCTCCCCATTTTCATGGGCCCAACACTGGTACTTGCTGCGCTTGGCATTCTGGTTGGAGTGATGTACAATCGCAACGCCATGTATCTCAAGCAGCTAATTTCGGCCAGCCAGTCCCCTATTCTCTCTGGCTTCTCTGAGGGACTCAATGGAATGGCTGTTATCCGCGCGACCTCGTCTCTCCCAAGCCTCTTCTCGGAAAAGCTAGGCGGATTGCTATCGTCGGCGACGCAGGCTAATGTTTCGCAAATCAACGCAGACCAGTGGATCAAGTTTCGAATGAACACTATTTCTGGGTTGATCAACGTCTGTGCTGCATTCCTGGCCATCTGGGAAAGCGACAGGTTATCTGCCGGCATTGTCGGATTTTGTCTGTCTCAGGCTACCGACATCAGCTTCGCTATTCTGATGCTCGTGTTCCAGACCAACGAGTTGAATGTGCAGATGCAAACGGTAAGCACAGCACAGGTACCAACATACCTACTCATCTAACATTATGCAGTTCCATCGCGTTCGAGAATATGGCAAGTTGCCACCCGAGGAAGAATCATTTAGCGAGACCAAGGTCGATGCGGAGGTTGCCGACCTCTACCAGACTATCCCCCCCAACTGGCCTGCGACTGGCGAAATTGAATTCAGGAACGTTACGGTGCGATACAATCCCGATGGCCCTGACGTTTTGAAGAACATCAACCTACGATTCAACGCTGGCGAACGTGTAGCGGTTGTTGGGAGAACTGGCAGCGGCAAAAGCACTGTAAGTATCAACCTTTTGTCCGTTCATCTGACCTTTGCTAATTTCTGCCGAACGATTAGCTCGTCTTGTCCATGCTTCGCTTCACCAACATCGTATCCGGCAAGATTTTGTACGACGGTGTCGACATCACGACTCTTTCGCATAAGAAGCTCCGTCAAGCAATCTCTTTGATCCCACAGGAGTCGCAGCTGTTCCAAGGAACGCTCGGAGAGAACCTTGACCCGACAGGAATGATCTCGGAAGCTGATCTGCAAAAGGCGCTCGACCTCTGTCAAACCATTGCCGCGATCAGGGCGAGCAGACAGCAGTCCGCGACCTCTTCGGAAGACGGCGAGTCCGGGGCCGATGCCGCCGAAGGCCTCAGCCTCAAGACTCAGGTCAACGCAAAGGGCGAGAACTTCTCTCACGGCCAGCGGCAGGTGCTCTCGCTCTGCCGCATCCTGGCGCGGCGGTCTAAACTGATGCTGCTCGATGAGGCGACGTCCAACATGGACGCGGAGACGGATGCGGGCATCCAGCGGGTGCTGCGCGAGGCCGCGGCGGAGGGCGAGGGGCGCTGCCTCGTCACCATCGCGCATCGCCTGAAGAGCATCGCGGACTACGACAGGGTGGTGGTCATGGGCTCCGGCGAGGTGCTGGAGGTGGGCAGTCCTCGGGAGCTGATGGAAAGGAAGGGCAGCTACTATGACCTCGTGCTGCATGACCGGGATGCCACGGAATCCGAGAGCAGCTCGTAACGTGTGCTGGTTGCGGGAACAATACCACTCATTGTACATGCTATAGACGTGAATCAATCTCTTCACCACTTATTCATTACCAGTGCTGCAACTGTAGTAATGAAGCAGCGCCGTCTAGAGAGGTCTTTTAGTGCAACGCTGCATCACGGTCGCTTGGTATCGGCTTGATCATGGTTCACTTGGTAGACTGGCGGTGTCTAGCATGCCATCAGTCTCTGGTACAATAGACAATGTAGAGATTTTGTATGTGGGAATCGCTTTCATCCATTTCCTTGGCTTTCATGACAGTTCACGAATCTCACGTGCGGACAAGGACGATGTTGGGGTTCAGCTCAAACAGAAATTGGTCTCCAAGACCACGGACGACACGTCCGTTCCAAATAAAAAGGTGCATTGCTCCAGGAATTGCAACTGGTTAGGGTATCGTTCATTGGCCACCCGCTAAATGCGAGAGCAGCTCGCAACAGTTCTCCCCCACGTCCTTTGGCACACATCGGTAGCACCAAACATCCCATTCGTTCCATTTAGTCTGCCACTTGCAGCTTTCCCGCCATTTCTAGACGACCCCCCGCCCCCGGCCTATGCGTCACTGCTCGATGAGTCGCCGAGGCCTCGCGAGTCGCCTTGCGAGCCGCCGTCTTCGTCGCGCAACCTCCCGTAGCCCGCCAGCGCGGCCACGACGCGCGTCCCAAAGCTCTTGGCCGGGTCGACATTGATCACGCTGCGGTTGATGACGATGGGCGGCGTCGGTCGCTTCGGGCAGATGCGGGGGTCGTCCAGCTGATCGAGGAGGGCGGTCGAGATGGTCGCTTCAAAGAGGTAGACGTCCTGGCGGTGGGTGCTACTCGTGACAACAACAAGACACGCCTTGGTATGGTGGCAGCTTGTCCTCGAGAGGGGCGGGAAGGGGGTTGGAGCGAGTGCCCGTAGCTGGAGGAATGCATACTCGGTAGGCGCTCTTGCGAGCCGCACGCTCGTCGTAGTGTTGGTGCTGCGGGATGCACAGCAGGATGCACAGCACGTGCTGATCCGCCCGCCATTCCTTTGGCCGGATGCGCTCCAACCTCTCCACGAACTCGGGGGGGGGGGGCTCCGGGCTTCGGCCTGCATCGGTTCGCGTCGCGCCGTTCGCAAGCGATGGAGACGTGGTCGATGTATCCCGTCACGGGCAGGTCGCTGTAGACGCGATGCCGCTTCGCCGGGCGATGCAAGGCAAGGTCGGGCGGTGCATGCTTTAAGCACCACCCGATCCGCAACAGCGTGATCCTGCTACGCTCGCGGTCACCATTCTTCTAGTCCTCTTGATGCAAGGTCACGGCCGGCGTTTGCCCACGCGCCGATCCCTGGCAGTTGGAAACAAGATCATGTGCATGTATGATTGCACCATTCACGGAATAGGTATTAACCTGGAGTTTGATCAAGAATTCAATAAGAAGATAGGATGTTATAATGGCGTATTAAAAGAGATGAAAATGAAAATCGGCCAATTTGTAATGCAATACGCACGTATTAAAGCGCCTACTACCTAACCATCTACATAGTACCTTGGTACGTTAAGGTAGGTCATCCTGGCGCATTTGCTTTGCTGGCACTCGCTCCCCAACTAACAAATTATCATTCCGACTTTAACGAAATTACAGCTTCCCGGCATATAGAAATAGTATATATATAATATATGCACACTTGAGTCGCGGACACCAATGTGGGCGCGTGCCACGAGTCAACGCCTGATTGCGCCACATCGTGAAAAAGAGTCAAGTTTTAATATTAGCATTCATGCTTGATGGTCTGCATTCCAACTAAATCCAAGACTTCCTTCAACACTCGCATGTGTTGGGGAGGTTGCTTCGAAATGAGAATCAGTAAATGCCTCAGCTTATATCGCCGCACTGCGAATCATGATCGGAGCCATGTCTCTAGAACCGACTGTCCTTCAGATAAATATAAAAACGTACATCTCTGCCCCAGTTGAATATAAAAGAGCAAGACATGTTGAAAACTGACAGTTAGCTCAAACTACCTCACACTCCTTTTGTCTCCTTCTTCTTCGTCTTCCCGTTATCTGTACTCGTTCGGCCGTTCACCATGAAGCTGCTGGCACTTCTTGCACCGCTGGCACTTGCCGCTACCATCCCAGCTGAGTCGAAAGAAGACTGGCCCGCCAAGCTTGAAGTCCGGGCCAAGCTGAGGGGATGGACAAGGCTTGATGTAACCATTGAGAACAAAAGCCCAAAGGCTTTCAATATCCTCAAGGCTGGGAGCATTCTTGATGAGAACCGTCTAGAATCAATGCGTCTTCTCGGACCAAGTATGGTTCTCTTCCCTCCACAACTACAGGTGATGAATACTTACTCCTTGTGCAGACTGTGAGGTGACTTTTTTGGACCGCGGGTCTCCAGATACCAAAACGGCAAGAGAGGAGTCCGAGTTCCTACTCATGCCCGCCCATGGGAGCCTCAATACTACCATCGACCTGCTCGACGTTCGTAATGCGTATAGGTTCTGCGGAAAGAACATATCCTTTCTCTCCGGGTCAGCTACTCTTCACGCTGCCGAGCTTGGGAACAACACGCTCGCCCGAAAGTTCCCATACGAATTCGACAACATCCTTGTCTACCATGAATTCTTCCCCCCGCTGCCGGAAGCCTTCGAGGAGAGGGTCCACAAGTGCTCCCCCGATTACATGAAAGTGCTCAAGGAAGGCATCAAGAATTGCGCGTCCCACGCCACGGCCGCGCGGGAGGCCGCCCTGACCGGTTCGGCCGAGCGCATGGAGGCCTACTTCAAGGACTCGAGCCAGGAGACCAGGAACTCGGTCGCCGACACCTTCTCCAAGGTTGCTGAGATGTGCGACTTCAAGAATCCTCGGATCTACATCACTTGCAACCACGAGTGGTGCAACCACGCCATGGCCGCCATGATGCCCCGTTCGGACCCTGGACACATGTTGTTCTGCAGGAGAGCCTATTTCCAGCCTACGCTTCCGGACCTCAACGAGATTTCCTCGGTCACTCACACCATCGTTCACGAGATGACCCATTTAGCTTTCGTCAAGGCCACCAAGGATATCAAGTATGGTCTGTATGATTCGACCAAGCTCGACAAGGATAGCAGCCTGAACAATGCTGACAGCTACGCCCTCTTCTCCGATTCGGTCTTCCTCAAGGAGGACGGGCTGAATCAAACAAGGGCCGACGCTGAGCGGGAGAGGATTAAGAATGGTTACTACGACCCCCAACAGCTGGGGAACATAACCAGGGACGAGTTCCTGAGCCTTGCACCGGACGTTCGAGCAGAGCGATTCGGCTTTGAGCTTAAATAGATTTAAGCCTCTAGATTGGATAGATAGTTGGAGTTACACTGTGTGGCAAAAGACATAGTCCACAAGATGGCAGCTGTGTAATATATCTATCTGCCCTACACCGGTGTTATTATCCACGCTAAAACATACCTATGAATGGCCTAGTTGAGCGAAAAATACATTTAAAAATTTTAAGTCGTATACTTCATAATAGCTGAAATTTTCTTAGTATATATGTCAGCTTATAAGCGACCTTGTCCAGCGAAAAAGATCGATTTGCTCAAGTTTGACAACTTGCAGATTTTTGCCTACCGCCCGACCAAGCATGCCCTGCCTACTGACCAAAGTAGTTTTACAACCATACAGGTCCTATAAATGACTCGTCAATGGAGAAAAAAAATTCGCTCAAGCCTTAAAGCTTCAATGCTCTGCAGCCTATTCTTGTCTTTGTTCAGTTCTCTGATACTCCGAATCTGTCGAGACCGAAAAATGGATCGGCAACACTCGCCTAGTAAGGAGCCTGAGATTCGACTCTTGGTCGCTTGACCTCGTAGCGGCTCAGCGCTTCTCATGAGGATCTTTTCCGAGTCCTCCGAGTGCGCGGTCACGAGCCGACTCGTCCCAATGGGCAATGCCCAGGGCTCTGGAGACTCTGTTCGTCCTGGTTCGTAGATCCTAGAGAGCCCCTACCGCCACGTCGTCCTCAACAAAGCCAAGAACTTGGGCAAACAGTTCCTTACATGCAAGGAAGAACTTGGAAGCAACAGTCAGAACCCCCTTCATGCCTTGCCTCCGGTAATCACCATTTCCCAATTAGATGACTGAAGAGAAGGGAAAAAAAAGTAACGAAAGAAAAATCAATTGAAAAACGCTAGACTGTGGTCTTGGACATTACACCCTTTCTCCTTCTTATTCTCTACTTTCCGCACCTGGTTGGAGTTGGAGCAGATGGAGCGGCTCACGCCGACACGGACTGGCCGAGGACTGACACAAGTTCAGGGGCATATCTAGTAGTTGTAGCAAGAAGAAGGTCTTGTACTCCTCTGATTTTTAAGGCAGGTGAGAAATCCGAGCTTTCGTTTGATTTGAGCGCCTCGATGCGGATGAGAAGGCCGCGATGCTTATTTTAAGATTTACTGTTATTAAGGTAGTTTAGTAGAATGGCATGATATCGAAAGTGGGTGGCTCTGTCCATGACTGGATAATAACCGGGCGAAACAACATAAAATAGCCTACTAGACGAACAGTTCCTACACCGAGGTAAAATCGCCGCATTGTGGTGTTGATGTTGCCCTTGGACCAACTAGTAGACAAGAACGGGGACCTGGCATCGGCTACTAGCTAGATTGTGGTGATGGCGTTGGTCCTCAGGGGTGCCGCCATACCACGAGGCCATGTCGCTGTCTGGATCAGGTATCCAATCTGGTACGGTTGCCACGACCCAAAGCGGCGCGGTCGTCGCGGCTTCGAAATCTATGAATCCGTTGACCGTCCCCGTGCTTGGGTCGATCTAGCCACCAGCTAAATTAATTTCCGTGTGGTAATTGCGAGAATATAGGGTGGTGGTACTCACCAGAATGTTGACGAGACGAAAGTCTTCCATCCTGATTGAAAATGGCCCTCGTTTGGCCGCCACCGAGTCAGCAGAGAACACGGCATGATCACCAGGATATACCTGGCATAGTTCAACCGCTTTCTTGACTACGCCTTCCGCGTCGTGTAGTATCTTTTCCTTGTCTTTTGAGGTCATCTTCTCTGTCCCGTTTTCGAGGGCAGCCAACAACCCAATGTCTTGCATCGTTTCATCTGGAAATTCCGTCATTTTGAACAGAAGCGCCCGAAGATAATGTGCAAGATAGTCGCTGGCAGTAGTAAAAAAACCCGCGGAGAGAGTGTAGGCGTTTGGCGGCAAGGGACGACGGTACCGAATTTACCTGCGCGTAAAGATCTGTCGTGGGGTATTCGAGACGACGATCTATCATGCGATAAAGGGGACCACTGACGATTGGGCCAACCTCGAATGAAGCGTCACTCCACGCTTCTGGAGACACTGGGGAGAGAGACTCTGGAGGAAACTGCGCGTAGTAAAGAGAACCAGGTTTTTCAAACCGCAGTGAGAAAAGGGCGGCAAGGTACTCGGCTACCTGAATGATAACTCTCTCCTTGATGTCAGGTGAGAGAGCCTTGACCAAACGTCATCGGCTGTAACTGCAGAGATCTGCGTGTAAAACTTGTCGTTAAGAGGCCATCTCTCCTGATGTGTCGTAGAAGAGGGGAATGATTACTTTGCTCATGATCATGTATTCAGCACCGACAGGGTTGGAAGCATCAACATTCCAAGCCAATACCTCTGGCACAGGCATGGAAGAATGCGAAGCGATGTATTTCCTCGTCGCAATCTAGAGTATTTCGTAGTGAGCAGTCATGTCGGTGCAAGTAAGCCTAGTTACCAAACACCTACCTCGGAGTTCATCTTGTCCCATGGAAAGGCGGGCGAGGCAACCCGAACAACAGCTTGAAGTGGCTTTCAGGGTGCGATTCGTCACCTGTCGCTATAATATCGTAAACCTACTCAACGAGTTCGAGGCCATGTTAGCTACCTGGGCGGCGTTGGACGCACTTGCAAGTTGGCAGCGACTGACCTTGTGGTAACCGCCCTGGGCTATCTTGACCAGTTTGCAAGGCACGTCGAAATGTGTCTGCACTGCCTCGCAGAGGCGCTCAGTGCTGAAGATGTGAGGCGGCCCATTCTCGCAGGGGAAGCTTGAAGCATCGACCTCCTCCTCCATGATGGTGTTAGAGAAAGCCGAAAGTGAATATACCAGATGGCTAAGCCGTTGGGTGCAAAGTTGGGGCATGAATGAATCTGCTGAACCTACGAGTGGAGAATGGGCATAAATTAGTAATAATAAGCATTCCCAGCAAGTTGTCATGCCGGCGTGTGTAACCTGAGAGGAGCCATGCAGCCGATACAGAAAGCTATTGATGCCTAATAATGCCCCAGCCCCGAGAAGAATGGTCGGTATAGTTGCCACGGATGCTGGGGATATCGGGCCTAGTCTTTTTATCTGATTGATTGACCGGATAATGGTCTAGTTGATTGGTTTGATAATTGACTTCCTATTGAAGCGAGTGGCCCTGACTGTGATAAAAGACAAGGCAGCCTAGCAGTCCCGCCAATGGGTCGCGAGACTCGTCTCTTGGATAGCAAATGGCCTTGTATTCCCTACTGTGCTACGTAAAGATGAGCAAACACCTAATCTCACATATATTCTTTAAGCCCACGGCGCACATGGCAGCCAGACATCAACTTCAGCCAACCACCGCCTCCGTTTTCCCCTACGAAATTGACCCATCAATTGTCCTCATGCTTTCCTTCCATTTCCTTGAATCCTTCACAGCCAAGGGGGGGTATCAGTTGTATTTTTTTCCGTTCTCATTTTTTTTTCATAGCCATCGAAATCCGTACGCGGGGCCTCGCTCAATCCGTCATCGGCGTCGTGGTCGACCGCTGAGCGCGGCTCCGCGCGTGCAGCGCCTGTGACTCCAGGCACTGCGACAGGATCAGGTAGACCTGCCAGACGCCCGCGTTCTTCAGCATCACGCCGAACAGCCGCAGCAGCTTCGGCACGTACCCGCCGGGCTCCACCAGCTCAAACGCCGGGTCGACGCCCGCCGCCGCCAGCTTCTCCCGGGCCTTGCGCGCGATCGCCTCCACGATGGCCCGCACCTTTTCCAGCAGCCGCACGTCGTCCTCCTCGAGAATCATGACCGCCGGCATCTGTGTGTAGTCAATGTCCCCCGCGCCGCCGTCCCCATCACCGCCGAGGATGCCCAGGTACGGACCGACGCGGTCCTGCAGCGTCGCCACCCACTCCGCGAGCACCTGCAGGCAGTCGAACGCGCAGAGCGCCGCCTGCAGCGGGAGCTCCCCGCCCCACAGGTCCGCCACGGACAGGCCGAGCCGGTCGGCCATCAGCAGCGAGTCGGCGGCGAAGAAGGACGCCTTGCGCAGGTGCTTCTCGCGCCGCGAGGTCACGCGCTCCGCCGAGTTGGGGTCGTCGCTGCTCGCGTGGAACTTGGCAAAGTCGATCGACTGCGTCTGCGGGCCGGGCGAGTCGGACACGACGGCGTCGGCCATGGTCGCGTCCGCCGGCTCGGCTCGGCTGCTCGGCTCCGTGCTCGACTCGTCGGACGAGTTCTCCACCACCTGGCTGCCCCGTGCAATCTCCTTGGCCATGCCGACCCAGTCGCGCTCCCAAAAGCGCTCCTTGGCGCTGGAAAGGTTCACAAAGAGACGGATGTACGCCAGGTCGAGAAGCGGGATGGAGTCGGCCGGTAGCGGGCCTAGCCCGTACGGATTCGGTCGCTCCACGCAGTGGCGCGGGTTGCTCGCCCACGCCATCTGCCAAGCGCGCAGGGCCGGCTCAATGTGTCGGTGCATTCGTTCCGTCTCCTCGTTCGTCCACACCTTGTTGTGGTGTCGCTGCCGCGTCTCCCAGATGTAGTTGTGGAGCGCGTAAATGAGCATCAGCATCGCAAAGGAGCTGGGGCTCATCTTGCTGCCAAATAGCCGGCCCGGGTTGGAGATCATGTCAAAGGCCCCGGACATGTTGGTAATGGCCGGCTCGCCAGTTTCCCGTTGGCTTGAGTGAAGCAGCCCGGCGAGGGCCTCGCGAAACGGCGGCGTATTGTGCGCCGCGCCGCGGACACCGCCTTTGGCGAAGAAATCCACACTCGTCTCCGCAGCCCAAAATTCTTCGTCGCAGGGTAGATCGATCATGATTTCCGAGTTCGTCAAAGCCGGCGCGTGGTTATATGCCGTTACAAGAACGCTGGACAAGAGGAACACGGCGTACAAGGTGCGCTTGCGCTCTTCCATTCGGCTCCATTCCAGCCACTGCTGATCTTGCAGGTGCTCCTTTTTGCGTTCAAAATTATCATCGTTGGCCATGTGCACGTCTTCGATGTTGGGGACGACGAGTTGTATCGGCTTCGCCAGCTGAGCACCCTGGGCAAGGCCCACCAAGCTTGAAATGTGCATCGAGGCAATATCGGTGGCGATCTTATCGGCAACATTGTGGCCATAGGACACATTCAACAGCATCGTCTGTACCAGCCAGATGGGCGTGTCAGATCCGTCGTCGCTCGGCTGCGACCCGCTCAAGGACGGAGTGCTCCTAGCCCTGCTCATTTCCTGCTTCCGACGATCTTGCAAAAACATAAACACCATTCGCTTCGACAGATCGAAAATTTCCTTGGACACTTCAAGCTCTCGCTCGTACAGGGCACCGATCATGGCAGTGGCCAGAACGAGACACCCTTTGCCGCCGGTTGAACCTTCTTCGTCTTCGTGGCCGGGCTTGGACATGTCGAAGTTGAGGGTGGGCACATGCAAAAATGGAAGATGTGGGTGGAAATGCGTCAGGTATGCTGTAACGTATCGCTGGAGATCCGCGGTTTGTGGCAGCTTCTGTTCGGTAGGCTGATTATTGGCAGGCTGCGGCGCAGTCTTGAGGACGGGTCTACGACCAAATGGCTGGGACTTGGAGAGGATATTCACGATGGCGGTCCTGGTGGCATCTGTAATGGTGGTTACGGGAGAGGCTCCGAGGTTCCCGGCAGCGATGGGGTGCGTAGGGTCCGGGCCGGAATGGAAGCTTGGGGAGCTGCTTATGTTTTGTGCGGTGCGTCCCGTTACGACGGATGGGTTCATTGAACTCTGCGAGAGATGCGGGGACAGGTAGGGGTCATTGATCTTTTGAGAAGCTGGCTGAGGTGATACAGGTGCTCCGTTTAGGAGATCCGGAAAAACCGACCCATTGATATCCATCGCAAAAGGGTTCGTCATCTGCGGCGGTCCCATGACCGAGGGCTGCCACATGGTGGAAGACCCTGCCGGGACCGGGTGATTGGAGCCGTCCACCATCACATCGCTTATGCCGCTCTGGCTCGTTGTGCTGATTGCCGAGGGGCTCGATCCGTCAATGGCGTTTTCGTTATTTTGGAATGTCATCTGGTGCTCGAAGCCGGCGACCCAGTCAAACCCTTCGTCAAACGGCTGACCAGACGACAGATCGTTGAGGTTGCCGCTGAAGGGAGACTGCTGATCGACATTCATGGACTGGGGCGAGTCGTTATAGTGGAGGGCGTTGGGATTGATGGTAGATCCATGACCGAAGAGCAGACCCTCAAAGTCATACTCGGTGCCGAAAGGGCCGACGGCCGGCGCGGTCCTGAGAGACGGGTCCAGCTCAGCGTTTGTGCCCGTGTCGAGCTTGGAGAGGCTGAGGGCCATGCCGCGCTGGCTGAGAGCGAGAGACATGCCACCAAAGTCAAAGTTGTGCAGTGGCAGGCCGACGAGCGACGGGTGTCTATTGTGGCCGCCCATGCCTCTGGCGACGGGGGCATTGGTGGAGGCCAGCATCTGCATGGCGGAACCATCAACATGACTTATAGTATTGGCTCGCGGCCTCATCTGGGCATTCCCTTGGCCGGCAGCTCCAACACTGGCGCCTGCTATGCTATTTTTGCGTCGAGCCTGGGCGGGAGTGACGCCGCTGGCAGATTCTCGGCGGTTGCGCGGGCGGGCCGAGGGGGTGGTGGTTTGGTGCAGCTTCTGCTGGTGTCGCAGAAGCAGGTCTCGGCGAGCAAAACATCGTTGGCACTCGGGACATTCAAAGGGTTTTTCTTTAGTGTGGGAGCGCTCGTGTCGCTTCAGATGCTCCAGACGTGCAAAGGACCGCTGGCAAGTTGCGCAGACGTGGGGTCGTGGCTTATCGGTTTTTGGCGCGGGAAAGGTGGGTGGTGCCGGCTTGGGGTTGACGGTAATAGTGGAAGCTGACAGTTTGGCAGCACGGTTAGCGGCGATTCATCATGAGACAGATGTAAATTATGCTGGCGAGAATTTGGAGCCTGGCGCATATGTTGCAAACGCGGGGCGCTGCGCCGAGGCGGACGGGAGAAAGGAGGGCAGCGTTGCAGCGGGAGGGATTTTTCTCTCACCAGAATCATCAGCGGCAGGCTTTGCGAGCGCGGTGGCTGCGGGTGCAGCGGCGGCAGCAGCGGGAGATGTCGAAGTCATGTTGGACGAAGAGCGAGAAGGCCTGGCTCCAGAATCGTTCATGACCATGGCCAAGCCCGGCGTTCTTAAAAAGGGGCGGCAACTACGTGCAAAGTTGTGATTGCGGTGAGCTGCACTGTTGGTTGAGCCGCCGTCGAGCTGTCGTGGGGCGAGGAAAGTTTGGTAGGTCGAGGGAGGGGCTTTTAGTCAATGTAGAGAGGAAGACAGCGGGCAGGAGTGTCGATGGTGGGGGACAAAAGCGCTGATTATGGAGGGGCGATAAGACGGCGCGAGGACGGGCTGCGGTTGGCGGCGGGTTGGCGGCGGGTTGGTGGGAGCGACAGTTATACGCGACAAGGGGGAGCTGGGCTGCTCGAATTGCAGCCTGGGCGGGAGAAAGGAGAGAAAACGTCGCTCGTAAACAGCACGGGCCCGCCAAGTTGAAGCAATTGCTGCTCAGGGAGGGAAGAAGAAGAAGTCGTGGGAACGATGAGAAAGGTGAGGGAAGAAAGAAAGGTTTATTTAGCGCTGTGACGGGTTGGCGGTGGATGAGATGGGGAAAGGTTAGTGGCGGCCAGGCGGCGAGCGAAGCGTAGTGCGAATTCGCACTGTACTATCTTCGGGGCCTTTTGCAGCACACACTTGGCGGGCTTGTTAGGTCACTGGTTCAGCCTCTGAACCACCTCGGTACGAGTTGTACTATTTATGTACCTTACCTGCCTATTTGGGTGCTTGTGTACTTTTGCTGGTGGCCTGATTGCGAAACTTGTAGCTTTAGTAGACACCAGCTACCTTGGTACCTTAGTAGTAATAAGGCAACGGCCCCTGGAAGAAGCTTCGACGGGCTGGGGGTAAACGGTGGCTGGCGCTTGTCGCCATCTCATACCCAAGACGAGAAGAGCATTTGATACGAAGTACGGTTCCGGTCGAGAGCAAGGACAGGATGAACCCGGTCGATCTGCTGGATCGCTTTGTCTTGAAGGCCGTGGGCCATGCATGTGTACTTTTTCCTTTTCCCTTTCTCTTTTTTCCAAGGCCTTCCAGACATGTCTCGAGCGGCGCGCAACGCCGTTGCATCGCACCAACAGCACAGGCGTTGGACACAGTGAATGCTACGCTCCTGCGCACGGTGCCCTGGCAGCGTCATTCGCGAGCCCATTTCCGTTGGCGTCGGCGCAGAAGCAGCTGTGTGAGCCACAGTGGATAATGTCAAGACTGATTTAAATTATAACACGGCTGGCTACCAATAATAACACCAGAACTGCCTATGGAGTACTCGGTACACTCTCGCTCGCATCTGCAGGTTCGCAGGCGTGGAGCTTGAGCCTGAGCTAATGCGATGCGGCGCCCGTGATCCAGCCGGCCTTGCTTGCTGGGTACGTTAACCAACGGACGGACCCAACAAGTCGCTCTGCCACGCACCACGTCGCTAGCATGAGAGGGAAGCGGGAAGTGTCTATCATCAGTACAAACCTCACCTAGATGCTGGCAGATTTCCCATAGTCAGCCTGCTTACGTTTTCCGTCTCTCCCGTGCCAGAAAATAGGCGTCCTTGATGCAGGTGTTGCATTCCTTCTCCAGGGGGCTTTTCCCACCTGTTTTGCAGGCCCAGAACTCTCCAATAACGCCAGGGTCTCGTTGCCCTCCAGCGTTGCACTCGCTGCAAGCCTCTCTGCAAGGCCCCTGTACGCCCCATGTAACCATGATGCATGTTGCCAATGTTCTAGCGATTTATTGCTGTAGACTTGATGCAGTCTGCATGGCTCATTTTGATACAGTACAGTGTCTGTCGGGAGGTTATTGACGCAGTTGTCTGCCTATCAATGTAGAGACAGATATGCACATAGCATGCCCTTCCGCTTCCATCTACTCGGCCATCCTTCCGCCTCAGCCTCTATCCAGTACGCGGGCATATCCCATGTCTCATCCCGGCCTGCAGATACATGTGCCAGCTAAAACACTGGCGTATCGGCATTGGGGCTTGCCGCAGCCTTCTCGCTGGCTGCTTCTGCATAGGTGGGCGTCGCTACATACACTGTGCAAGACACTACAGACATTTGCCCGCCCGCGATGATATCAGCGGCAATCTTTGGGAATGGTGATTTTGCGTGATGGAAAATAGATCAGCATCGAACGAGTCGCCGGGTTCGAAAAAAAAAGGAAACGGTCGAACTGAACCATCGCTGGCTACTCCGGTGCTGCCACCCCGTCCGTTGTCCCATCACTCACAGCTCCGGGGATGGCTCACTCCTCCGTACCTGTTATCTACAGCTACAGCCTACCTATATCACTACCAGTATGCGTATCCACGCCTACCTACAATGCAGATTGAGTTTTGCATGCACCTTCAAGATTTATCCGTGTGGACAGGGACTGTTTCAGGACTCCCCACCGGTCCGCCAACAAACTTGGCGATGAGGAGCGGCATTGCCATCCATCCATGGCAGGCAGACTTGCGGAATCGCCAATGCCGCAGACCGCGTCCACCTGTCCACTTGTCCACTGTGGCCTCACACGCCATGTAAGCAGACCACAATTTGCGCATTCCGCGGAAGCAAACCGGACCTTATTCATAGAGCTCCAAGTGTAGCGGGCGTCGTATCTCGTTGTTTCTCTGTATTGACGGTGCAAGACGCCGTTCCGAGATGAAACCGAGATGGCTGTTTGCTTCGGTTGTCGCCGGCGCAGTTCGACAGGCACTACCACTGCCACTGTTACCTGCCAACGCCAACGCCAGCGCCAACATGCACTGCGAACACCCGATGTTACGCAACGCTGTCAAAATCTTCTTTTCTCGTCATCATCCGCCTGGCTGGCCATCCCAAAGGTGCGGCTCGCCAGCCCCCGTCGCATTTGCAGTCTTGTCCATCTCGAAGCTCGAACACTCACAAGCCTTGACTCCTTCTTCATCCTTCAAGCTGCCAGCTGTTGAATGTACATCGCCCAGCCGCAGGCCAGGCAGGCTGCTATATCACGCCTGTTACACCCCCCGCTGACAACTGTGGCACAGTGTCGGCGTGATTTCTAATGTAACTAAGACGAATAACGGTATTCTGACTACCATTTTGACCCATCATCCGAATCGAACGGGCAAGCATCGGTTCTCGCCGATGAGATGATTGTGCAGATCATCACAGGCTAAAACGCGCGCAACACAGCGCCGAGCCATTATCAGTAGCAAGTTACAAGGCTCTGAGTTTTTCCCGTCAGCAAAGCTCGGCAGACAAAGCGTGGCAAACCGTCGCTGGTTCTCAATCGTGGCCAGCCTGCCTCATCAGTTGATCGACAATACGCCGAACGCTAGCAAAACCGAATACATGAAGACAATGAAGCCAGCCAGACTCATCTACGAAATACTAGATGGTGAACCGAATTCTAGGCCTACACCAGCTGACCATCGCGTCCTGTCTGTCCGCCACAGCTGCGTCAACCCATGCCTAGCGGCTCCCTCGTGTTTAACCTGGTCGATCGATTTTGGTCAGCACAGTTTATTCTTGCAGGGTCGTTGACCGCCAAGCGTGCTCTAATTGATCCGTCAATGGCACCGACCTTGGGCTTCTGGAGGCTAGTTCTGCAACTGGACCCATACCCACCAACCAGACTCATCCATAATCGCACAGTGTGCACAGTGCTCCTCGTCGAATCCGGCTATTTGATTGCGCCTCCCAGTCCTCTCCATAGTTAGCATCTAGCCAAATGGCAGGCTACGACGTCTAGGTCGTCCGAAGCCGTACCTAGATTATCTTTGTCCATGGGTCGAGATGGTGGGAAAGTTAAGGGTATCCGTCGCCTGCAGCGAGCGACTGTGACCGAATCGTAGCTCTTTCTGCAGAGAAGGAGCTTTGCAACAAATGCATAGTTCCAATTCACGGTTTTGTCGTATCCTTTTCCCATCTAACCATTCCGCCACGTACCTCCCCCACAGTCGTTTCACAAATGACTGTAGTCAGCCTCAAACTCGATCAAGTTTCAATCCCTGAAAGTTGGTCGTGCTACTTGGCCAACTACATAGCTCTGTTCGACACCAGCTCTAATAGTGCCTTCCTGGCTATTCAAACTCATTTTACGCCGCTGCTAGAAGACACCGCGCTCTTTCCCCATTCAATTGCTCGCGGATGATTCTAGCGAATCGGCGAATTACCAAGACTGATGACGCCGAACATAAGACGTCTCGGCAACGCTGGAAACGCTGCATCTTGTGGCCTCTAACCACCGCCACGCCTACAGTGGGTGTGCCACGGTATAATGACAAGGAGGCTCTTCGGCCGCCCTTGTTGAATACAACCGGTTCTGCGCGCATTGACCCAATCTGAACACGGCAATCATCAATGCCCCGTGCCCCGTCTCAACCCCAGGCTTTCCCCGGATCATGAGTGGGACTGTACCCAAGGGTCAGATGCAAGCAGATTACAGGCATGCCCAAGGGGGCTGGAAGTACTCCTATTTTAACAAGAGAATACTTTCATCGTCTTTTGTTCTGGCGGCTTCGGGACTCCGGTCTGCTTCTGCGGGCCAATGAGGTCTGTCGGTTGCTCGTGGGTAGACACAGGCATTAGAGTTTACTGTGGTCCATCCGCCATCAGCTGGACAGGTCAGCGAGTCGTCATTGAAAACCAGCAGTGCCTGTGTCGGTTATGCGCTGTCCGACTTCAACCCACAGCCCTCTCTACGTACTTCGGGAGACGAGAGATGGCATGTGATGAGACGTCAAATGTCCGCGGAAGACGGTCAATGCCGATCGGTTTTGTTGGGGCAGTCGCCAGTCGCAGTATAACGAACACATAGAACGGCATGTAGCACCTCCGTGCCGACCGGTAGTGATATGCAATCTGCACCGACATGGAGAAGCGATGGTCAGCAATCGGATATTGGGGAAGCCTTGCGGGAGTCTTATTTGCCAGCATCACGCCTTTACTAATTACACCGGCATCATGGGAATGCCCCGAATTCTCATTGTCTCTATTCGGGGCGTCACGCTCACCACAGCCAAGCAATCCTCCCCATGAGCAGATACGTGCCGGCAGGCTCATTTTAGACTTTCACGACCAGAGTAATTACTATTTGCATATTTGCAATCCTTCTCTTACAGCCGTTGGAAGAACAAAACGCTGGGCTGGCTGCTGCTGCTCCAACGAGGCCCACACGCCACCACGCAACCCACTGTGGCGGCCGATATTCATAACACAAGTCGTCCACGGCAATACCCAGTCAATACTTTCTTTGTCCAGTCAGCTTCATTGCCGGGGGCAGCGTCTACACCACATTGTACTGTACACACACACACGCACAATGCCAGGGTCCCCAAGTACCAGGCCGTCAGGGATGTACTCGGTCGTCATTCCTTCGAAGCCCGAACACCGCAACGGTTTGGTTGGTCTGGTGCTGCCACGCCACCCCGCCAATGATTTGCAGAAAGTAGCCTGACAAACCACTTTATTTTACCCAGCATGGCGTGGGCGAAAGGCAAACTTGGGCCGCGGCGGCGGGCTTTCCAGTGCAGATTGCAAATGCACACCCAATTACAAGCAGTGCCGATGAAGCTTGCGCCCTCCAATGAAACCGGAAGCCGCCGCCTGATGTTGCTTTACTGCACCACCACCTTCCGGGGATACATTCCCGCTGACTGATACGCAACACTTTCTCATGATTGTGGTGGGGTGAAATGATTAGAAGGCGGTTCTGATTATTTCTCGAGGGTAGGAAGGAACGATGATCGAGTACGTGACCTATCAGCAATACATCTAGTTATGCCATGCAGAGCAGAGGCCGCTTTGCGCGCCGTGCCGATACTTCGCAGGATTCAAGGGCTATAAGTGGACTCCCTGGCCTTAACTACCACGCATTCTTGCAGACGCCAAACGAAGTTGCAGACACTTTGATAGGCCAGGGACTTGCCTTGCATCAACTCTCCCTGTTCCGGGGGTCAGCTGCCTGCTTAAGGCCCCGGTCAGCCATCCCATATCGGCATATCAATCCTTCGCAGCTCCGGCCTTCTTCTCCAAGACTATGGGCAATGCAGGGATTCCGAAGCATGCGACGGCTTGCCTCTTTTGTTCCCTTGCCGGTTTGGTTTTGCTATATACTGCTCCCCGGGTATTTTCAAGCACCGCCATTCCCAGCCAGCTTCAAGCGGGTAGACCCGGATGTGTCCGTATTCGAAGCTGTCGTACCATTAAGCGCCCGCCTCGGGCCCGCCCAAGTATGCTGGCTGACGGTTTTATCACCAGAGCGTCACCAGCCAGTCAAAGCCAAATCAAACCCAGCTTTGTTTTTGTTTTTTTTCTGTATCCTCCAGACCTGAAACGCTGAAAGGAAAAAGGGAGTTGCTTTGTTGCTGCAGATGATTTTCATCTAGTTTGCTCGCTGACGTAGATTTGCGAAACCGGTTTTTGGGACTCACCATGTTGTCTGCAAGCCACGCGCCATGGTGCACAACTTGATTGGCAGTGGTGATGCTGATGATGTAGTCAAGCCATACAACTTGTGCTTGCGCACCCTTGCTACTACTGTTGTAATACTCACCAAGCGTCAAACTCGTCTTCGATTTCATCGTCAAGGTAAGACAAGTTGCCCTTTCATGCATACACGGCCTGACTTGATGCAGCACTAATCGAAACCATCCAAGTTAAAGATACGCACATTGCAGGTGATCGTGCAGTACACGACAGTAGTTATCATAATGTCTATCGCGGCCACCAGCATTCTCTCTCTCTTGCTGCATCTCCTCGCCCTCCGCGCCACCGCCTCCGCCGTCACCATCACCGTCACCGCCGCGCCCACCATCCCCTCCGAGGAGCCGTCCTACTCGAAGCGGTACATGTTCACCTCGGCCGTGCTCAACAGCACCAACACGTACCGGCGGCAGCATGCTGCTGCAGCGCTCGGCTGGAACGTGACGCTCGCCGCCTTTGCGCGCACCTACCTCGACGCCGCGCACAGCGACAACTGCTCGTTCGAGCACTCGGGCGGGCCGTACGGCGAGAACATCGCCATCGGCTACACCAACGCCACCGCCGCGGTGGCGGCCTGGGGCGACGAGCGCCGCGAGTACAACTTTGCGCGGCCCGGCTTCGACCACGTCACGGGGCACTTCACCCAGCTCGTCTGGCGCGACACGACGACGGTCGGCTGCGAGCGCGTGCTGTGCGGCGCGCGCGGCTGGTTCGTCGCATGCGAGTACTGGCCGCCGGGCAACGTGCAGGGGCATTTCGGCGACGAAGTCCAAAGGCAGGTCGAGAATGGTGCGAGGAGCAGAGGTAGTAGCTTGGGAGCCGCGGTGCTGGCGCTCGCGGCGGTGGTGTGGCAGGTATGGGCGTAAAGAAGCAATTTAAAAGGGCACTAACATAAGAAGGAGGCATGGTATCTATATATAAAATGAAATATTTGTATTTATATAAAACGGGGTATATACATGTATACTACGAGTTGCTCGTGCTCGGCGCTGCCTGGCCGCCCGCCCTCAGAATCTCCCGCTCGACCTCGTCGCCGAATCTCTTCGTCGTACCCTTGCCGCCCATATCCGGCGTCATGACCACCGGATCAGAGCGTGCCAGCACCGCCTCGATGGCGCGGAGCAGCGCCGCCGCCGCCTCCTCGTGCCCGAGGTGCTCCAGCATCATCTGCCCTGCCCAGATCATGCCCACCGGGTTCGCCACGCCGCGGCCCGCAATGTCCGGCGCGCTGCCGTGCACCGGCTCGAACAGGCTCGGGAACTCACCCGTCGGGTTGATGTTCGCCGAGGGCGCGATGCCGATGGTGCCCGCGCACGCCGGGCCCAGGTCCGACAGGATGTCGCCGAAGAGGTTGCTGGCCACGATGACGTCGAACGCGTCCGGGCGCTGCACCATGTGCGCCGCCAGGATGTCGATGTGGTACTTGTCCACGCTTACCTCCGGGAACCCCTTCGCCATCTCCGCGACGCGCGCGTCCCAGTAAGGCATGGTGATGGAGATGCCGTTGCTCTTGGTCGCGCTGGTGAGGTGGCGCCTCGGCCGGCGGCTCGCGAGCTCGAACGCGTAGCGCGCGATGCGGTCGACGCCGACGCGCGTCATGATGGTCTCCTGGACGACGAGCTCGCGGTCGGTGCCGGCGAACATGGTGCCGCCGACGGAGCTGTACTCGCCCTCGGTGTTCTCGCGGACGACGAGGAAGTCGACGTCGCCGGGGCTGCGGCCGGCGAGCGGGCTGGGCACGCCGGGCATGAGCCGGCAGGGGCGCAGGTTGACGTACTGGTCGAGCTCGCGCCGGAAGCGCAGAAGGCTGCCCCAGAGGGAGACGTCGTCGGAAACGACGGCGGGGAGGCCGACGGCGCCAAAGTAGATGGCGTCGAAGCGCTGCAGGGTGGCCTTCCAGTCGGCGGGGAGCATGGTGCCGTGGGTTTGGTAGTAGGCGCAGCTGGCAAAGTCGAACCACTCAAACTCGAAGGCGATGTTGAACACTTTGCCGATGGCCTCGAGGCAGCGGACGCCTGCCGGCATGACCTCGGTGCCGATGCCGTCGCCGGGGATGACGGCGATCTTGAGAGCTTTGGCGGCCATAACTGGGAAGAGTTGGTAGAGATGTTTGTATGGTGTAGGAGAAGAGTGATAGTTTGAAGAATGAGTACTTGCTTCGGGCAGGACTGCGACTTATATGTCCTGCATGACGAGGTGGGGTGGCGGTTGAAAGATGAACCGACAGCTCACAGAGGCTTTTTCGGCAGAGCGCGCGGCACTGAGGCTCCGTGATTAATGCTGACAAGGTGGTCGAAATAATAATAAAGTATTCTTTGCCGAATTTAGAGAGTCTATGATAACAGTGTTGATGTAGTCATGCTGTAGACGGCGCAACACACCGAGAGTAGATATCGAAGTCATCTCGGTGTACATGGTATTGACTTAAGCTCTCTCCACTCTATCGCTTCTATTCTTCAACGAAAAAGTCAATAATCTTTGAGGCCAAAAGATCAGGAATTTGCTCCGGGATGTAATGTCCCGAGTCCACGCTGTGCCCGTCCACTACGACGCCCTCCTCCGTCACCGCCCGCCACTCCTTGATCGCGTCAAAGCACTCCTCGATCACCCCGTGCTTCCCCCAGAACACCCTCAGCGGGCACCTAATCAGCCTCCCCTCCGCGATGTCCGCCCGCGCCTCCTCCAGGTCCAGCGTCGCGCTCGCCCTGTAGTCCTGGCACATGGCGTGCAGCGTCTCCTCGTCCGCCAGCCCTCCCACGTACGACTCGAACGCCGCCTCATCAAAGACCTGCGCGCCCTGCGCCTGCCGCGCCCCCATGAACCTCTGCGCGAACTCGCGGGGCTTGGCCGCGACCAGCGTCTCCGGCAGCGGCGCCGGCTGGATCAGGAAGAACCAGTGAAAGTACGCGGTGGCAAAGGCCAGCCCGGTCTGGGCGTACATGGCCAGCGTCGGGCAGATGTCGAGCAGCATCACGCGCTGGACGCGCGCGGGGTGGTCGACGCAGAGCTTGTGGGCGACGCGCGCGCCGCGGTCGTGCGCGCACACGGAGAAGCGGCGGTCGCCGTCGGGGCCGAGGACGGCGTCCATGACGGCGATGCAGTCGCGGGCCATGGCGCTCTTGGCGTAGGCGGCGAGCGAGGAAGGCTTGGAGGAGGCCCCGTAGCCGCGGAGGTCGATGATGACGAGGTTGTACCGGCCAGCGAGGAGGCCGGCTACCCGGGACCAGATCCGGTGGTTCTGCGGGAAGCCGTGGAGCAGGAGGAGCGTGGGCAGCGACGGGATGGGTGGGTCAGTTTTGAGGCCGTAGATGGAGACGACCCCAGGTGAAGTCTCCGTTTGAACGGTGAAGGGGGTGAGTCCGGGAAACATGGTCCAAAATGGTAATGGTAAGCTAGTAAGTTGGGGAGGGAGTCGTTGCAGAAGCACCCTACAAGGGGCCAGGCCACGCCTCTTTATCATGTTAGTTATAACAGTAGTTGCAGTCTTCGATCAAGTGGGGTCACTAGGGATTGGTTTGAATTAGCTGTGTCAACATGCCTGCTGATCACCGGACGAATGAGTGCATGCCCAGTGAGCAAGTTCCCCGCGGCTCCAAGTTTTGGCGCCGCCACCCAAAGAGGGAAAGAGGGAGTTGAGCCGACGTCGGCTGAAATATTAACCGAATGCATCCGCCCATGCAAGTCGGCCAAACATCTTCAACTACTCAATCAACTGCCTGGTCTTCGGAGACGGCTTATGCGGATCTTCGCATATGAATTAACCCTGTACCGCCTTGCTAAAGCCCCTCAACAATTTTGGGCGATGCCCGCCTGGGCGGAGTCGACATGCCAGCGAAAGTGCGCGGTCGAGCTGCGTGCAATCAGTGTCGCTCACGGAAGCAAAAGGTACGGCCAGCTTGAGCCCGACGGGTAACCCCCCTGAGATAGTCTATGCACATACTAACATGTTTCCTTCTAGTGTGACGAAGAGAGGTGAGTTCTTAACTACATGCCGTCAGCCCGTCGGCCTAATGATGTGGACAGGCCGATCTGCTCCCGCTGCCGGGACTTGAAGAAGCCATGCCAGTGGCCGGGACTGCGGAAACGGTAAGCCTTGACCTATCCCATCTCGCCGTCCTGAAAACAAGGATGATGCTAAACAGCACAAGCGGCCCGGCCAAGGGCTACGCCGAAGCCCTGGAACACAGGCTGCGAGAGACGGAGCGCGCGCTGCTGCAGATCGTCTCGGCCGTGGACGGCGCAACCATGGCATCCGCCTTCCGAAGCAGCACACAAGTGGCCGCCCTGCCCGACGCCAAGGCAGCAGACAAGGCCGAGATGGCCGCGTACTGGGAGCGGTTCCCCCTCTCTACGCCCCGGGATGTGATGAACTGGGCACAAGACTTTCAGCGTCTTCGAGCGGCTGCGGCGGTGGGTGTCACCCAGCCAGCAGGAACGCAGGAGGATCCGGCTAGAACGGCCGCGCGCCTTGCCCGGCCATTGCATGCTCACGATGCGGCGATGGCGCTGGGAGCCTCGTCCGGCGAGCGCGTTGCTAATCCTGCCCAAAGATCTGCCACCGATGTCCGACATCATCTCTTACCAGGAGCGTCCCCAGACTCGGACGCCCAAGAGGGCGCTTTTGACATGCCGGAGGAGTTCAAGGAGCAGTATCTCTGGTAGCACATAGAAATGGATGTTGGTATGAGCTGTCTCCTGGTCTGTGCAGTGTGTGCCTTGTGACCCGAGTCTGTGCTGTCGGCAACTTGCATCAAAGTGCCAAATACAGCTCAGCTCCATGATTATGGTGCTGACGCTGACGGTCGTCATCCTATCAATACGAATGTCCTCATCCATCAGCCTGTCCAGGTGGAGTCCAGCGCGCCGGCGCCCTGCTGGTCGCTCAGCCGCCCGCGAATGCCGTCAAACGTCGGCGGCACGCCCGCCTCGTTGTCACGTCAGGTCAGCTCCGCGAGCGGCGCCAGCCTGGCGAACGAGCTGTGCTGCGGCTAGTCCCTGGCCCGCGGCGGCCGTACACTCTATTTAATATCTACTTACCCCTTTATGCAACCAACAGATAGCACCCACGTTGTGTAGGGTGCGGCTGCGCGTAATGACTGCGGAATCCGGCTGGATTATTGTTAGAAAGTAAAGACACAACAAGTTATGGTTGAATACTATGGATACGTTACAGTGGCTGCCTTGGCACTCTGAATAGGCTGCGGAGGATTATTCTTCCAGCGCCACTTAGCCTATAGGTACAGCCACACTTGGATGAGGCTCAATCCGAGTTGGCACTTCACTTCATCAATGCATGTGAAGAAAACAGAGCCAGAGATGTCGTGGTCCTGTAGCGACCTTGAAGTCTTATAGAAATACGCAGTATGGGAAGTACATCGCCGGATAGCCAAGGCGACAATCCGTCGCCGCGCCCGAGAATCAAGCAGTGGGCAACCAAGACTAGAACAGGCTGCCTCGGCTGCCGGTAAGTGACCACTCTGCTCAGGGGTGTCCGCATTGCCGTCCGCAGAGGACAGACACCCTGGATGGACTCCGACGACATGCTCATTTCTGTGCCAGAGTGAGACGCGTGCGATGCGACGAGCAGAGACCAAAGTGCAAGAGCTGCGCAAAGCGGAACGTCGCGTGCCACTATGAAAGGCATTCGCAGGAGATTATTGCTACGAAGGAGACGTTTCCAAAGCGGAGAGAGTGGATTAGATTCGAGCCTCTTCCGCTGTCGGCTCACTATGCAGTCAACCAAGATGGCGCATGGCAGGGACAACTGACAACCACCCAGTCCGTCCGTCCAGACGACCACAAGCTGGCCAAGCACCGCCAGGAACGTTTACACCTCGACAATTTTGCCGTCTTCACTGGCCCTGAATTGTGGTACGCCACGACCGAATCACAACAAGTTCCTCCGTTGTTGATTCCTCAAGGATGGGCCGTGATAGAAGCCGTCGCATACAGTAGGTCACCTCCTAGGCTACCAAGACACTTGTTGATGCGCTTTCCATTGCCCGTGGCAGCGACCTTTTCGGATCCATCAGCCAGGTTGCTAATTCCAGGCTGAAAATTAGGAAACAAAGTAGTCAAAAGCGACAATGCGGAGTTGGCGGTTGCAAGCAGCAGCCACAACGTGGCCCAGCAGCCTCAGCCGTTTGACCCCTACAGCGATGTCATTGTCGCAGCAGCTCTCTGCGCGCGAATTCGATTCCTGGGAGTGGCTCGGGGAACAATCCCGACGCCGAGTGCAACCGATGATACGTCTCACCTCTGGAGCCGTCTTTACCAGCTTCTGAATGCTTCCTGTCAGACTGCGCGCCATCAGATCACAGACATTGACAACGTCCTCGAGAATAAGGTGTTGCAAAGAATCTGCAAAATGTCAGCTATCGAGGTGCGTCTCTTCAGTGCTCCATACCGATCCAACGCCAAGCTAACAGGCATTGATCCTGAATTATAGGATTATCTTGCGCTGCCCGGTGCACATGCTCACCTGGAAGGGTTCCTTGCTCTTCTCAGACGGTGTGGAACACCAGCTGTTCTCGGCAGGGATGAATTGAGCTTGGGAAATGCCATTCACCGTATCCTCATGTGCGTTTATTGCGAAATTGGCGTCGGAATTCAACAAGACTGACCTGAACCTTAGAAACGCCGTCATAGGCAATACTCTGACACGGCACGCTGGAGGCTTTGTGCAACTATACACGTTCACGAACCAAGAACTCACAGACGCATTCAGGCTCACATTATGCAACGACTTTCCGTGCCCCAGCTTTCTGTGGGCGCAAATACTCGAGATTGGCGATTTGCGTGGCGCCGCGCACCTTGGCATGTCCGGTACGCTGTTGAAGGAAAAGGCCGAGAAAATATACGACACCATTGCAGGGTTTGCTCCGGAGGCGTGGACGGAACCATATTCAATGCCCAAGGCAGACACCGCCTATCTTCTGGCGAGCATCTTCAAAGCAGCCTGCAGCATTTACTGCTGTTGCAGCTATCCGCCCTCGGCGGATTCCACACTTGTCGACTGGATCGACGCCGTCAAGGCAGCGCAGCGCAAGATATTGCTGCGGCTCGTCAGCCACGCCTTTGAAAAGGACAACCTCCGGTGGTGTCTCACCTGGCCGCTCGCGGTGCTGGGATACGCCGTTGCCACGGGAAGCTTCGCGGAGCGGGCTACGGTCGGCCGGCTGCTCGCGGAAATGGGCAGCGAGTACAGCCCGATGCCGCCGCGGGTGAGGGTGCGCCTCGAGCGCTTTTGGCGATCCGGGAGCAGGTCCTGGGACCAGTGCTGGCACGAGCCGGTAATATTTACGGTATAGCGCCCAATAACAGTAAATGATTGAGGGGAGGGAGGGTCATGCAGGGCAACTCGTGGCTGGGGCGGCCATGCATGTCGAGGGCGTCGACAAAGCGACGGCTTCCACTCGCCGTTCTTCAGCCTCAGTGCAGCTTGAATTATTGGCAACACCCCACGGGCACGACGCACGAGGTACTTTGGATGCACTAGCCAGGTGCGAGCCTCGCCAGTCTCAGCTACAGCACCGGGCTCGAGCTGGACAATGGGCAATCCGGCCCGGTTAGAGACAGCCCAACCTACGCCGCTGACGCGCAGAATGGGGCTTCATTTATAGTCCCAGCGACTAGTCCGTACGGCAGGCCATTTTCTGCCACACGTCAATGCCGACGCCCGCCCCCAGATTCAAGCCGCGAGGAACTCCGGGGCGTTCGGGCCACCCTTGCAGCCTGACTGGGGATCGACGCAGCGACCAAGTGCGGACTCGTCCTTTTCCGAGCCTGGGTAAAAAAAAAAAAGGAAAGCTACGTGCCGTGCAAAAGATCGTCATCTTAGCAAATAATAACTCGACCTACCCACAAATACTAGACTGGTTCAGGTTTGGGGTGGATGTGGAAGCTCGCCTCACCTGCTGGCTTCGTCCTGTCCAGGCGGAGTCAATGACAGGACTCGCCCTGGAAAACCCCTGCAACTTGGAGAGTTGCGGGTGGTAATAAAAGAGATGCTCGACCTGTGTCCCGAGGAAGACACTGTGGATGACCGACCGGCCTAGCAACGACGAGTGACTGGACGGCGTAGCAGCGACTGCGGGTACAGTACCGAAGCCTCGAGGTGTAATTGATCTTTATCGTTCACCCCAGCGTGGTACTTTTGTTCACACTTTGGTCCTTTTGAACCTTGCCTCACTACTCCAGAAAACTCGCGCAATTCCTCGACGGCTGCTCTCGGCCAAATCCATCCCACCATGCGGATTTCCTCCACGTCCACCAACCCCCAACCAACTGCTTCCGGCGCTGCGATTCCCGGTAATAGCCCTCGGGCCTGTCGCGAACGCCACCAGTGCACTTCCGGCTTGGCTAGTCCGCCCTATCCACTACATTCTCTCCGCCAGGGCTCCATGGCGCTCCATCGCGGCGCCACTGTGGAGAGAGAGGACGGGGGCCGCTGGCAACTTACTCCCGGCCTGACCAGGTATCGGCCGTATTCCCAGTGCTTATGCAGTCCGACATGCTGGCACGCTGGATGTCGAGTTCAAGGACTTTTGTCTTCGTATGCTGACAATCCCATCACGCTCGCTCATCCAGTCCATTGCATGCTAGCAAGACACTAAATCACTACTAGTATGCCTTGACATTACCTTCTATAACTGGCATACATTCCTGTTGCATTCCCCTGCTCTCTTTTCTCATCAGTTTCCGTTGCTCCTCTCCTCCCATCTCTGCAAATCTTCTTTTCTCACCATCCACTTCTCACTTGCCCGCCCACTATCAGCATGGGCGACCGAGGCGAGATGCCCATTGAGGCCGCACCGGCCGCCGCGCGCCAGCACTCGCTCGAGGTGCCCGAAAAGACGGCGCCCCTACGCCCCTACGGCATCAACTACCGCGTCGACCCGACCGTCTCCTTTGCCGAGTTTCGCTACTGGGCCAAGGTGGAGCGCGAGGAGGAGCGCGAGGCCGAGCGCCTCTACCTCGAGCGCCGCGGACCCATGACGCTGAGCAAGATGGTCAAGAGCCGCTTCTCCAAGGGTGTCCACCACGAAACCAAGAAGATGGACGAGCGAGATGCTACCGCTGCCGCCGCCACGAACCCCGGGCCGTCGACTGAGGAAAAGGGCGCCGCGGTCGACGGAGATGGCAAGGTCTTGGCGGCGTCCAACCCGGACGAAGACAAGACTGCGCCGAGCGTGGCGCATGGCGGCTCCAGCACGACTTCGCTTGACGAGGAGTGGAAGACAGCCGCCAGGGCGATGCGCACCGCTGGCTGGGGCTCCATCTTCTTCCTCGTCACCACCGATATTCTCGGCTGGTCCAACACTCCGTACGTTTGTCAACGTGGCGACAGCTTTTCTTCGAGCACGTAGTACCGACAGCTAACGATCCCGCCATCTTTGCAGATTCGTCTTTGCGAGCGTCGGATACGGCACCGGCGTCGCCCTCTACGTCGTCTTCGGCATCGCCGCCACGCTCAGCGGCCTGATGCTCTGGCGCATGTTCACCACGCTCGACTCGTCGCGCTACCCGATGCTCAGCTACGGCGACATCTTCTTCCGGGTCTTCGGGCCCAAGACGCGGCACTTCATCAACGTGATGCAGTCGCTGCAGCAGTTCTGCACCGTCATGGTACTCATCTTCAGCAAGGGGCGCGTCATCTCGCTGCTCGCCGGCCCGCAGCTGTGCTTCATCGTCTGCATGATCATCATCATGGCCATCGGCATGGTGTTTGGCAGCATCCGGTCGCTGCAGCGCCTAAGCTGGATCTGCAACCTCTCCGTCTGGTTCAACATAGCCAGCTTCATCTCCATGTGAGCCCAGCCCTTGCTTTCTGAAGAGTTCGCGCGGGGAGGGGGTTACTAACGTGAAGAAAACAACAGCATGGTCGCCGCGGCAAAGTATGAACCCTTTTTTCCGCCAATCTTTGGGTCGACCATCCTGCCCAAGGAAAAGCTCCCGGTCAAGACATTTGCAGGCCTCGTGCCGGATGCTTATCAGCAGCAAGCACACGGCTTTGCCGGCATCTTCAACGGAGTTGACAACATGGTTTGTGAGTGGTTACTCATTCCAAAATAATTGGCTCGCGTGTGCTTATCCATACCATTTAGATGCCTACAGTGGTGCTATTCTCTTCGTTGCCTTCATGTCGGAGATGAGACACCCCATGGACTTTTGGAAAGGCATGATTTGCGCCCAGGCCTTCATCTGTGTCGTCTACCTCTTCTTCGGCCTCTTCGTGTATAGCTACTTTGGGCAGTACTCGGCTTCCGTCATCTATCAGGTCATCAACCCTGCCGGACTGCGCACGTTCAACAACGTCTTGAACCTTCTGACTGGTCTAATCGCTGTCGGTAAGTGACTGGGAATGCCGCATCGCTCTCTTCTCCAAACTAACACTTTTGCCAGTGCTGTACTTCCACGTCGGCATGAAGACGGTCTACATTGAAGTGTTCCAAGAGATGTTCAATTTCCCGCCTATTGCGTCAAGCCGCGGTCGGTGGATGTGGTACGCGCTCGGCCCGCTCTACTGGATCATCGCCTTCCTCATCGCCGCCGCGGTGCCCAACCTCAACGGCATCGTGGGCTTCGTCGGTGGCCTCTTCGCCGTCAACTTTAGCTACTCGCTCCCCGGCATCGCGTACCTCGGCTGGTCCGTCCAGTCCGCCGCCGTGCTGCCCGGCGAGGGGTTCAACCCAGAGACAGGCGAGAACGTCGTGCATGACAGCGGGATGAAGCGGTTGGCGCGCGGCTTCATGGCCAGGTGGTACATCCACGTCCCGTGCGCCATTTACGCCTTGGCTGGCCTGGCCACGTCGGGTATGGGAACCTGGGCGGCGGTGGAGGGCTTGATTAGTGTCTTCGGACCCGGCGGCACGGTGGCGACGTCGTATGGGTGCCGCTCGCCTGTCTGGGGATAAGATTGGGCATGTATATGTATATGAGAAACATGGCCAGGAACTATCTGCTGTACTCGTGTAGTGTTTTACCACACAGAATGTTGGCTTGAATCTAACATTTAATTTCCAAATTAGTATACACGTCTACTACATAGGTGATCATGTTCTGATTCGCGTGGCGACGCTGCTGCGTCATCGCGGCACAAAGTTTAGCCGCACTCGACTTGCCATCATCATTTGACGGCCCGCAATCCTGCTTTATGCAAACAAACTCGGGAGATGCTACTTCCGGAATAGAGACAAGAAAAAAATTATTCCCGCGGTCCGATAACGGGCCATCCCCATCGACGGACGGCACCAGCCATGTCGAGCCAACCGAGGCAGGCCGGCGCGCTGTTCCCTCCCATCGAGGTCGGCTCGTTCGTCTCGCGCCGGCCGGACAAGAGCGAGTTCATCGGCAGCGCCAGCGGCGTCTTCTTCATCAACACTGTCTTCCGCGCCTTCGCCGCCTCCTCATCATCCCCGGCCGCCGCCGCCGCTGCCGCCGCCGCGCGCGATGACCCGGGCTCGCTCCCGGCGACGCACGAGCAGCAGCCTGGCGACGGCGACGACCTCCTCCTCGGCTTGATCAGCGACGACGCCTCGACCGGGGCCGCGACGCCCAGCGGTCCTCACTATGGGATAGGGGTTCCGGGGCTGGGCGCGCCCCCGACGCCCGCGGCGGCCAAGGAGCTACTGATGATCTACTTTCGAAAGTGGCATCCGGTGTTCCCGTTCCTGCACGGCCCGACGTTCTTCGAGGAGGTGCACCGCTTCTACTCGGCCACGATCCCCGGCGGCGGCGGTGGCGGCGGCGGCGAGACGCTGCGCGACAAGCTGTGCCGCGCTTTGCGCTTCCAGTGCGTGTTCAACATCGCCGCGACCGACGCGGACGACCAGCTCTCGGAACCTCGCTGCCGCATCACCTCACCCGCCCTGCTGACCGGCCTGCTCGGCCTCGTCGTCGCGGGCGACCAGGACGTGCGCGCCCTGCAGACGCTCCTGGCGATGGAGCTGTACCTGGTGACGCGCATGTCCTCGCGTGCGGCCTCGACGGTGCACGGCGCGCTCACGCGCCTCATGTACCAGGCGGGCCTGCACCGGTGCCCGTTCCGCTACCGGCAGCTGCCCCGCGGCGACGACGCGCTGGGCGTGAGGCAGAGGGTGTGGTGGTGCGCGTACGTGCTGGATCGGCACCTCGGGCTGGCGCTCGGGCATCCGGTGGCGGTGAGCGATGACGAGGTGGACGTCTGCGTGCCCGGCGGGCCGGAGCTGCACGGTCCGGTTGAGGCGGGGGATGAGGCGCGCGCGCACCTGCCGGCCACTCGCGAGTCGTTTTTGCGCAACAACGGCTTGGCCCCGGCGGGTGGCTCCGACGGACGGGACCACGACACGCGTCGGCCCGAAGAGGCTCCTGGTCTTGTTCTAGGCTGCATGGTCACGTATTCGCAGCTGCTCGGAGACGCTCTGAGACTGTTCCACACGTCGATACACAAGCGATCGATCGCGCTGGACAAGGTCCTCGACCTGACGGCCAGGATTCACTCGTGGTGGAACAGCCTGCCGTCGTCCCTCCAAGACGACGAGGACGCCACCGGCGCTAAATCACCACACGCGGCCTTCTTTGCCGTCCTATATCACCACCTCGTCCTCTGCGTGAGCCGCCCGTTCCTCTCGCTGCCGACCGACCGAGAGGACTTTGGGTCCTGCTTGCAGTCGGCGTTGAGTGCAAGCCGTGCGATCATTCGACAGCTCCGTGCAAGTGCGAAGGGCTCTCTAGTGCTGGCCTGGCCGGGAGCCCTCTCCGCGGTCTGGATGGCGGGTCTCGTGGTCGCCTACGCGAGTCTTCTCAAACTCTACCCGCTCGAAAAGGGCATCCTGTGAGTGAGAGATGAAGGAGCCCGGAGAATGCGGACAATTGTTGCTAACTGCTTCATGCCAAGGGACATGAATCACAGCATATCGTTGCTCGAGGGCATGGGCCGCACGTGGACCAGCGCAAGTCACTGTCGGGACACTCTGAAGCTGATGCTCGACCAACTGGCCTCACAGACCCGAGTGCCGAACAGCCCATCCCAGGCGGGGCAAATACCCTCCGAGGAAGCTCTGGGCAGCGAGGGATTGGGCTCGGAGGGATCGCCAGATGCAGCAGGAGAGTCGCGGAGTAAACGCCGAAGACACGACCAGGCCGCGACACCCTCACCGCATCCCGGCACAGACCCCGTGTTGGCCTCCGGCATGGCCTCGTCTCAGATATGGCAGCCGGTGTTGGAGTATACGGGGCCGGACTTTGGGTTCGACGCGAACCAGTTCTGTCGCCAGGATGCCTGGCAAGAGTTCCTGGTGCAGGGGCTCAACCCCGGACTGTCAGGCCTGCTGTTCGACGATGCCGGGTGGGACTCGTACGTCAAGACCTTTGGCGATCGCTTAAGCTAGTTACACGAAGGCTTCTCTCCGTCCGACGCCAGGATTTCACTCGCTGCCGGGGGAGGGCCGGGGGTGGAGTGGTCCAACTGACGGTGGGAAGGCCCTGCGATAATCCGCCGATTATCGAGTCGGATATGAGTGAATAATAGTAGGTATTATGTACAGTAGAGTAGGTTCTCTTCTCTCCTCGAGCATTCTCTATAACCAGAATCCAGTCCATCCTCCCAATTTCCAAGCCCAGACAGAGCTGAACCTCTAGACGCCGTTCCGACCTCGTCCAGTTCACCACCAGGTTGGCTCATCACGGTTGATCCAGTGTATCACGTCATCATACACCTCAAACTTGGTGAGAATGTCCTTGTCGGCGAAAAATGCCTGCAGATGAGCCACCTCATCGTCGCCGCCCTCCAGCAGGTCGCCCCAGCGCGTTCGCAGACTCACGCGCAGCTCGATCCGCTTGAGGTTGGGCAGCCGCTCGGCGCGCAGCTCCTCGAAATAGAGAAACATGCGCTCTACGCAGGAACTATTGCGCGGTGCAGCAGGAGTGTGGATAACGAGCGTCTCGAGCGTCTCGGGAAGCGCGCTGACGAGGCGCCAGACAGTGTTGCCGTTCCGATATTTCGTTTGGCGATCTTCGGGATAGAAGTCAAGCATATCGTCGTGTGTACCGTCTTCATGGTATAACCGCGTGATTCCTTCCGGTACATCATCCACGGTCTTATCCTGGTCCTCCTCTCCATCGCTCATTTCTTGGTTGTCTGATTCAGCATCTCCCGCATCCTCCTTCTCCCCGTCTGACGCGTCTTCTTCTCCGTCTTCGTTATTCTCGCCTTTAATCTCATCGCCCTCCTGGTCATCCTCTCCTTCTTCATCTTCATCGTCATCTTCAGTTTCAGCTTCATCATCCTCCTGGTCGTCCTCTCCTTCTTCATCTTCATCTTCGTCTTCGTCTTCATCCTCATCATCGCTCTCCTCTTCTTCCGTTTCACAGTTCTCTTCTCCATAGCCAGGACCAAGAGCCCCGGGCCCATTGACAAGAAACAGGGTGCTCAGCTCGAGGTGCTTCAACCGCGTAAATCCCCGCAACGAGCAGTTCAAAACTTCCGTGTCAGGCCAAACGTGGTTCCCGATGAGAAGCAGCTTCTCAAGACTCCCTCCTGCCCCTACAATCAAGTATTGCATAAAATCGTCAGCTTCAAAGCCATAGCCTGTCTCATCCTTCATAGAGTACTCCATCTCAAAAACGCGCAGGTTCTTCATATGCCTAAAAAGAAACCTAGCAGCGTCTTTGTAAATGACATAGTCTTCGAGCCTCATCACTTCCATATTGCGGCCAAGAGCAGTAAAAGGCATGTCTTCACGATACCCGGATGAAAAGACCGCACACCAGTGGTGCAGCTCTCGCAGAGAGTCAAGCGCCAGGAAGGGAAGCAAGGGTTCTAGATCAGTGCCACCTTGCGTATCAACCTCTGCGCTCGGCTTGATAACGCGCAGTTTTTGCAATGGTTGGTTTTTCAAACTTTTGTTATTGGCGTTCTTGACAAGGAGTTGTAGCAGAGCAATCACGGGGTTCGGGGGCGTGGAATCAGATCCTCTCATGATATCGAGGTCGCACCACTGTGACGGCATGGTCAATGTCTCGACATTGACGAGAAGAGAGACGAGAAAAGCGATGCAAAACTCTGCCTGACCATCCCCCTTTTTCTCATGCTCCACGTCATGCACGATTTCTCGCAGCCAGAGCGCGTGGAGCCCATCTTGGTCATCGCTGAGCGTGGAGAGGTGCGAAGAGCCAAGGACCAAGGGCGCAAGCTTGCGGTTCATTTTTTCGATATACTCGTCATCTATTTCACCATCTTCACAGTGTTGACGAGTCTCCAGGTTAAGGTGAACGATGTAGGCGGCAATGACGGGATCCGCGGCAATTTCTGCCAGCAAGTCGGAAACTTTGGCCACGCTGGGGGTGAAGAAGAAGTTTCGGTATTGCTTGCG
Organism: Cordyceps fumosorosea ARSEF 2679; assembly: GCF_001636725.1. Taxonomy (NCBI): domain Eukaryota; kingdom Fungi; phylum Ascomycota; class Sordariomycetes; order Hypocreales; family Cordycipitaceae; genus Cordyceps; species Cordyceps fumosorosea. The sequence goes on along the minus strand of NW_017387320.1, from coordinate 347,844 downwards.
AAGGTCGATGTGTCTTTGTCTCACAGGGGTTATCCCATTATACAATTGCTTGCATGTGAGAGAGAGTTCCTCGGAGTATGGCAACGAATGCTCAGCAATCATTGCCAATACCTCGGGAGGTAGCTGAAGGAGGCCCATTGCCACACAGACAGGAGGGAGGAAACGGAGTCAGGACGAGCGCAAGTGTGCAAAACGAGTGAAAAATATGATGCCAATTGCAGACGACCACGACAAGTGAGCAGTGGATGAATATATACCGTCGTTGTAGTACTAAACGAGCAAGATGGCTTGGCGGCAGCCTGATGCGCCAGCACCGGTTAGCGCCAGCCGACTTGAATAGGAAGCCAACAGGCAAACAGGCAAACAGGCTGCATTTGCCATCAAGGGTCCTGAGCAAAGGCGTGTGGCACAGGGTTAGACATTGTGAGGAGATGTGTACTCACGCTCAGCTCAGGTAACGGAATAGATATTGCTCTCTTACAAGGAAAACGACTTCGCAGATTGCAAATATTGATTGCCTATTCCTCGCAGCATCCCCGACTTAAATGGAGATTTTCACGAGCCCCTCAATTACGGGGCATCAAACTCGATAGCGTGGATGCCAGATGTTAATTCCAGACGCATATGCTGTGCAGAGAGGTATCTTCATCTTGGCAAAGGTGCTCTTCTTTCACGGCGGAACCTTGATGCACAATCTCCGCCTCAGCCCTTTGTTGCAAGCTACGAGACGCTGCTGGTTGTGCTGTTGCCCGCCTTTCGGCTCCAGATGCATTGCTGGTGCGTCGGTCATGAGCTTCACCAACCCAAGCCGTCATGCTGAACCATTTCCAAATGTGGCCTCTGCAGGGTACAAGTACAGTCTCGGCAGCTGGGGAAATAGCTGTATATATTATTTGGCTCGCCGAAATGAAGTGTAGTAGCAGATGAGAAATTCCAATAGAGATAAATAGTCGTCCATTCTTGGACTCGTAGGAGCAGTAGCGGTGCTGGGATCCTGCAGTGTTGTTGACACAGACAGAGCCCGATATTATTTTCGCAGGTTGTCAAGCCTTGCTTCCAAGTCGTTGTCAACGGGGTCAATGTCACCTCCGCCTCCGCCAACCGCCTGTGCAATTCTGCCCTCTGGCTGAGCTGGATTTCCGATCGTTGTAGGCGTCTCTCCGAGCTGTGCGAGGCAGATGTTAGCGTGCCATCAACGTTTGGAGTGCTGCAACGTACTGCTTGGTTGAACTCAATTCCAATATCCTCTAATACCTGCTCAACGACCTCGTCACCTTCCTCTTCGACGCCAACATCCATGGCGTCGTCAACAGCATCGTCCATCATCTCCTGGCGTTGCTCCATTATGTCGTTCTCCCGTTCGAATTCCATGGCGATGCGTTGCAGCTGTGGCAGGTTCATAGACTTGTTCATGCTTCCGAGTGCCATTGTAGCACCCTTCATGGCTTGCATCATCTGCTCGTTCGTTCGATACGTCTGAGGCGGGGGTCAGCAAACAGGGCGGCCAGGGGCGAGGATGGTTGGCGTGGGTGTACCTGCAAGCGCAACGAAATCTGTTGCAACTGGCTTCTCATGCCATAAAACTTTTCGATATATCTCCTCGTACGGACAAGGTCCTTGGCCTGGATCTTGCAGGCACCCATCTGGCCGTTCTTGGCGCTCGTCTTGATCTGCTGGATGAGCGTCTTTTCTTGCTTCTCCAGCTTGACGCGGGTCTGGTCGAGCTCGCGGATTGCTTTATCGAGCATACGCTGGTTCTTGCGCAGACGCTCTGCCGGCGTCATGCGCTTGCCAAACACCCATTCAAGCATCTTGTGGTGGTTAGCGGCTCGTCACTGCCGATGCGATGGACGGGTGCGTAGGCGCTCACATTCATCTTGTCGCTGGCCGGAGGCTCGGCCTGGCTCGATATCTGCCGTTAAGGGTACACGGTCCGGTTAGGAATGCCACTTCCGGGCTTCAATGTCGCAATGGGAAAGCTGGAGTTGGTGGTGGTGGTGGTGGTGGTGGTGGTGATGCAGCGGATAGATGGTGGGATATACAGTCTGCCTGCTGCAACGACGTAACCGCGTGCCTCTTGGCGACTGGGTCCACTTTAATTATATGGTAGCCTGTCGGACTTGTCGTCAGCCACGTCACTGCTGCTGTGATAGTTTTTTTATTAGCCGCGATTATGATATTGTGAACATTAAAATCGATTGATTTTGTATTTTTTTCATAGCATTTATTGCAGACGCTGCGAGAGCATATGCAAGGCACAAACTCGAACCATCCGCAGCCTGCGAACCTGTCTACTCCATATAGCGCCCGCTACCAGGGTCCATGGCCTGTCAGGATTCGAACAAATATTGGGAAATGCAACAACAAGAAAAAGAAACTGAAAAGGAAAGGAAAGGACAACAGACACACTACGTCATTACTAGTGTAATGCAAATAAACAGTAAACCGCACTCATTAGTGGTAAGTGTAGGTGTAATTACCAGTGTGTCTGCACCAGCTTACAGTGGACTCGGCGCTGCATCAGCCAATCACCGACCCACGCTCCCCAACGGACATTTGACATTTCGCCTCCCCAAGAACATCACGCCACAGTCGTCGGCAAGCCTTGCTACTTCACATCGCAACGTCGCGAAATCTTGCACCATTTGTTGTTTAGTATTTCTCTCGAAATGGTATCAGCCAGGCTTGCATCGCTATGAGCCAGGAGTATGCCAACGGGAAGGGCAAAGCCCCTGCGCCGCAGGACGCCGAGCCCGACGCGAATAACACCGCTCGCCACCCCAACGAGACCAAATTCATGACAGTCGGCAACGGCGCCGCTTCGGAACACGCGGCGCGACTACAACACTTAATAGACATCGATTCCGGATATGGCGGAAGCATCGCGGGCGATGAGCAGAGCGCCATGACGGGCGCAAATTGGGATGCGCCCATGCATCACGAACGACAGTCAGGAGTCGTCCATCAGATCTGGTACAACCGCCAGCGCACCGCCCTCGGCCGCTCGATAAACAAGGTCCTAGAGCTGTTGAACAGTCTTCAGGAGACAAACACATCATGGCCTGCTCACTACCCCTCCGTGCAGCGTTCCGACCTCGAAGCCAACGCCACTCGACCCGGCCTGCAGCGTGTTAGCACCATGGCTGCTGATGCCGCCAGCTCGTCTTCCTCGGTGCAAGCACAACCGCCAATCCTTCGACGCGCCATGACATCTCTCCAAGATAGCACCGCCGAATCTAGCACCGCTGCTGAGCGAAGAGGAGTCCCAGAACCCCGGCTCGTCTCGCCACAGATCGCACAGGAATTCTCCATTCTCAAACTCGACCTGAAGCTTGGGTCCCTGCACCACACCGAATTAGTCCACTCCCTCGAGAAGCACTCGATTGCTGCTCTCCTCGACGGCAAGATTGCGTCCAGCATCAAGCACCTCATTTCTCTCCGTGAACGCATCGAAGATACTACGAGTAAGGTGCTCATCACCGGAGACTTGAATGCTGGCAAATCAACTTTCTGCAATGCTCTTCTTCGCCGCAAGCTTCTACCCGAAGACCAGCAGCCCTGCACTGCCATCTTCTGCGAAGTGCTCGACGCCAGGGAGAATGCTGGCTTGGAGGAAGTACACGCAGTTCACAAAGATGCCATCTACAACCGGAACGACGAGAGCACCTACGATGTCTTCACCCTCATGGACCTCGAGAAGATTGTCGTCGATAGCGACACATATACACAATGCAAGATCTTCGTCAAGGACAACAGAACCATTGATCAATCTCTGCTCAACAACGGTGTTGTCGATATCGCACTAATCGATGCACCAGGCCTCAACTCCAACAACACAAAGACGACCGCTATTTTCAGCAGGCAAGAAGAAATTGACGTGGTAGTCTTCGTTGTTTCGGCAGCCAACCACTTCACACAGTCTGCGACGGACTTCATTGCCACAGCCGCCTCTGAGAAGGCTTATATTTTCATGGTCGTCAACGGCTATGACAACATCAGAGACAAAGAACGCTGCCAAAAGATGATTCTGGATCAAGTGGGAAGACTCAGTCCGCGCACACGAAAAGAGGCCGATGAGCTAGTCCATTTTGTGTCCAGCAATGCCATCCCGGTTAGCCCGTCGCCTCCAGGAGGGCCAAGCGGCAGTGGTGGCGGCGGCGGAGATGATCCGGATGATAGTGACAAGGGCAAGGGTAAGGATTTGGACAAGATTCGAGACTTCGAGGCCTTGGAACAATCTCTACGCAGGTTTGTCCTAGAGAAGCGCGCGAGGTCAAAGCTTGCCCCCGCCAAGACGTACCTTGTCAACATCCTCAACGACGTCAACACTCTTGCCCGAGTCAACCAAGAAGTTGCCCGCTCTGAGATTGACCGCGTTGCTCGTGAGCTCAGAGAACTGGAGCCTCAGCTAGAATCGAGCAAGAAGGCGAGGACCGAGGTCGATGACCAGGTCAGCACCAGCATTGAAATCACATGCAAGGAGGTCTATGATGATACCCGCGCACAACTCACCACCGCTATTACTGAGTCTGGAAATACCAAGTACGACATTCCTTACCCCGGCTTGTTTGGTGCATTCTCATACGCCGACGACCTGAAGGAGGCCATGTTGTCGCAAATATCAGAAGCTGTCGACATCTGCGAAGACCGTGCCAGACAGAGGACAATGCGTGGAGTCAACACAATCAAGCAATTAGGCCTGCTGCACATTGGCGATGAGTTCCAAAACCTGCACTTCAAACCTGAGGTCATGTTCCGTCGCAAGCGTGACGCTCTCGCGCGCAACGTTCACATTTCAACACAGGTCTGGGACTTCTTCGATTGGTCTACCATTTTGCAGAAGCAGGAGAAGCTTGCCAGCACCAGCATGGCCCTGACAGTTGCCGGTGCCGTTGTGCCGCGCATGATGGGCATGGGCAACTGGATGGACCAAGCCCTCACTGCGACCAAGGTGCTGAGCAACGAGAACCTGCGCCAGCTCATCCTGCCCGGCATCGTCATCGCCGCCGTGGCCGCGTCCGCGTACGTGCTGCAGCAGATCCCCAACTCGCTCCCGCCGCGGCTCGCCACCAAGATCACGCAGCAGCTAGCCGACATGGACTACGTCCACGGCAACTCGGCCCGCATCGCCTCGTCGGTGCGCAAGGTGCTCCGCTACCCGGCCGACAACCTGCGCGTGCGCCTGGAGCAGAGCGTCAAGGAGCTCGACCACCGCCGCGACGAGACGGTGCAGACGCGCGCCGAGAGCGAGCGCGCGGCAAACTTCTTCGGCGATCTCGCCCTAAAGAGCGAGATGGAGCGCAGCAAGGTCAACGACGTCGATCTCGATGCGCTCCCGCAAGGTGCGCACTAAAGAAAATAGGCTTTGACAAACGCACACCACGAATCTTTGAATGGGCCCGTGGGGTCTGTACGATGGACATGAGTGCCGGGTTGGGGGATGGCGGCGGGACCGTAAGGCGATTTGCTGCTCAAACTGGTGTCGGCGTTGATTGTAATTGCGGTTCTTCTTGAGCGTGTGCAATCTTGCCATTGCACAACCGCGGCAAGTTTTTACCAGCAACTCTGTTTGTTTGTGCGTATACATATACACTTGAACGATGACACCCATCGTTCTTCCCTCTAGTCTTTTTCTTTTTACGATGACCTTTGGCGGCTTGCCAGAACATGACTCGAAAGAACCATTCCGCTCCTCATATTTTGCCGCGGTATTCGATAGCATGGCAGTTTACATTTTTGAACCAGCGTCTTGAAATAAATAACAAACATCCCCTATAGCAATCATGTTTCGGTGACTCCAAGAATCTGTGACATGTGCCTCGGCTCCATCTCTATGACGTCCACATGATGGACCGAAGCCACTCCTTGTCCTCGTCGCTGCCAAAGGTCGAGTCGATGGCCTCGCGCGCCAGCGAGCAAACCGCCTGCCTGTCCAGGTGGAAGTGCTCCGCCGCCAGCTCGTACTCCTTGGACAGCGGGCTTCCAAACACGCCCACGTCATCCGTCTATATCCATCGTCAGCAAGCACACACACCCTCCCGCGGACTCCAGGCACATACCGCGAGGGAAATCTTGGGCCCGTCCACCCCCCGCCAGTACCCAAAGTGGTGCCCGGCGTAGCCACCCGTCACCATCTCCGCGCGCACGTTGCAGCTCAGGCACAGCTCCAGGCACAACCCTCTTCTCGCAATCTCCCGCTTCGCCGCCTCGTCCTCCCAGATGACATGCCCCAGCCGCCGCGGCTCCCACCCCAGCAGCACCTCCAACTCCTCGCGGGCGCCGCTCGCCCGCCCCTCCGCAAAGTGCACCGTGACCCCCAACCCGGCCCCGCGCGCCTCCGCAAACGCCGGCGTGAACAGCCGCACCTCCCCTCCCGGGCGCGCCGTCGGGTCCCCGCAGAGATCCACGCCCACCACCAGGCCCCCGGGTCGCAGCCGCACGGCGAGGTCGGCGACGGAGGCGGCGGTGGCCGCGTCGTGCCGCCGGTCGATTGACAGGATCAGCCGCGCGCGCGTGTCCGTTTGCGAGGCGTTGAAGGCGGCGAGGGCGGCGAGGACGACGCGCACGTAGGCCTCGGCGGAGAGCAGCGGCGTGGCGCGCGGGGTGGTGCGCAGCTCCAGGTAGGCGACGCCGTCGGCGCGGAAGTCGCGCAGCGCGGCGGTGGTGGCCTCGGTGACGGAGGCGGCGTCGGTGAGCAGGTTGTAGATGTAGCTGCTGAACAGCGGGAAGAATCTACGAGAGGATGTGAGTTTTTGTTCTTCAGCGACCCGATGCAGAAGCGCTCGGGTGGGCAGGGAGGCGGAAGGCTTACGACTGCACGTTAAAGTCGAACTTGCCCTCGGGCATCACCTCCAGGGGGTCCTGGAGGTCCGTCTCGCCGGCGTCCTTCTTGCGACGCCATATGTCGTGCAGCGTGCGCCGCGAGACGCTGCCCGTCAGGTGGGCGTGAAGCTATCGCGGGGTAAAGGGCAAGCAAGCCGTTAGTTGTTGCGGGTGCAAGGCGGCCGGAGTTCGCCGGGGGCAAGGTAAACCACGTACCTCAATCTTGGGCAGCGCAACGTAATCCATCCCTCTTTTGCAATTCTTCCGAATGGGACAAGGAGGAAGTCAAGGACGATGAAAGATGCCCAAAGACAGCTCCACAGGCAGAACGTTGTTCGGTGCGGTGGGCCCGGAGGCCGACGTTACACAGGCTGGCAGGTGAGGCAATGTCTTGCATGTAATAAGCCACGTCAGAAGGCTGATCTGTCAGGTGTCTTCACGACTTCTCACCGTGGCCTTGTATTTCGATCAGGTTCAAAATCTGCAGGTAAAACTATAAAATATTGGTCGTCTTTGATACATCAAGGCAGAATACACTTACAAACAATCCGACAACCCGCGCCTTATAGTGATTTTGTCTATTGTATGAGCCTCGGAAGATTACTTTCCATCTAACAGAACCTCTCCAGGCTCTTGAATCACCGGAACCTGCATAGCGATGAGAAACCATTCCACAATGACCAGGGGCAAACACGAAAGCAACATGAACTGTGGGCGTGACCTATAACTCTCCATGGACACCACGAGGCAGATAACTTTCAAGTGGAGTCGATATTCAGTGATGCAGCAGTGAGAAATCTCAAGCGCGAGCGAGGTACCGTGGTAATATACATGTGCAAGCCCCCAAACCCCATGAGAAAATGCTGCGAGATGGTACAAACGCCCCAAAGTTGGCAACCTCATGTGCAAGCGTCCGCCGACGAAAAAAAAAAAGAAAACATGTTGCGAGAAATCCTCTTTCCCTGCTTTTTTGTCTATACATCCCAAAAAAACATGTCAATCTGCCAATGTCCCTTTGGCAACCCAAGCTGCCGCGAAAATGAGGTACTTGAAACTGAGATGGGTCGTTTTTCCATCCTGACAGCCCCGGCCGTTTTTCTTGCTAATTGTACACGCGATAAATCATGTCATCGTCACGGTGAATGATTCCGGAATCCCCGTCTCCATGGCGAGACTGCGGGAAGACCTCTCTCTCCTTTCTTCCTTCGTATGTTGCTTTGTATGTCGCGGGATAGCCTTCCTGCGGTATAGGATATACAAGACTGTATCTCCGAGTTTACAGAGCAGGCTTGGCCTGGCCCTGGCCCTCGGCGGCGAGAGCGGCACCAACCTTCTCGGCGGTGCTCTGCTCCTCGCCGGCAGCGCCGGTCAGCATGTCGCCGCCGCTCTGGCGCATATTGTACTCCTGCTCCATCGCGGCGTACTGCAGGTCCTCGTGGAACGACAGCGCAAAGGGGACGCCCAGGAAGAGGATCGACGTGGTGATGACCCAGGCGCTCTTGCCGCCAAAGGACATGACGCTCCACGCGCGGTTGGAGATGGCGCTCGCGCTGTCGGCGATCCAGCCGCGCGTCTTAGGCGGGACGATATCACGGAGGGCGTACAGGCGCTCGGCGAAGCTCTCGTTCTCAGCGTCAAAGTCGGAGTCATTGGAGATTTCGGACTCTGAGAAGGCGATGGGTTAGCAGGAGAGGCTTAAGAGGAAAGACCCAATGGCGAGCTGATTGCATGCTGGCGCATAGGGGGCCAGCGGGCGCAAACTTGGGTGGCATACCAGTATCCGTGTAGTCCTCGTCGTCTTCGTACTGGGCACCGGGGTGCTCCTGGAAGTGTTCGTCCTCGACTTCGGTAAGGGTAACCATGGTGGCGGCTGTGGATTAAGATGGGATTAATTAGAAAGGCCGCTGAGATGACGTCGGCGATGGGAAGAGGAGAGGATGTCGCTCGAAAGGTCGTGTTGTAACAAAGGGCCAGATGTCCTCGGCAAGTGAATGCTTGGAACTATTAAAATGATGGAATACAGGTATCGAAAGCGTCGGGGGCAAATTGAAAGTCGGCTGGGGGATGATCGATTAGGAGCTCCTGAGAGTAGTTCAAAAATTTCGGTCCTCGTCAGTTCCTACTAGGAGCGGGTTCCGCTCGGTCGCCTCTGATTTGCCAGAAGTTTTGTAGCTGCGTCACGTGCACCCCTGGTGCCGTTTCTTACCCTGTACCCAAGCAACCGTACATGTGATGTGGTAGGTAACCTTTTGACTTGGACGTTGTGTAGGCGGGTGTGCTAAACTGGCGAGATTACATCGTATCGTTGCCAATTGGCTTTTTTCTCTTTTGAAGTACTTTTGTGTTTTGTTGTTTTTAGCTGCGTCAGTGAATGCCACCGGTTCTGTGCCACTTGGCTTACACGCGGTCAACTGGGCAATGAAACGACTTGCACAAAACGAACGCCAAAGATAAGACGAAGTATAAAAAGGAAATAATTACAATTGTAATTCAAATTCGCCGCATGCACACTGTAAACTCATCTATCCGCTAAATAAACCCATATTCATGTCCTGAACGCCATATAAAAACGAACCCCCTCGTCCACATATTCAAACTCGCCGCTCATGACCGCTGTGGACGTGCCGGTCGGTTCCACCACCCTCGCCCCCGCCGGCGCTCCTCCTCCGGAATAATCCTCCGGACGATACCGTTCTCGTCCTCCCCAACATACCCCCCGGCTGGCGAGGCGGGCCTCTCGAGGAGGTCCTCGCCGAAGCAGGGGTGCCAGCAGCAGCACAGCAGAGCGAGCATGAGGCCCAGCCCGACGCCGACGAAGAAGCCGCGGACCACCGACCGCGCGACCGGTCCGCCGCCGCCGAGACGCTCCATGGCGCGGTCGAGGCCGGCGTCGCGGGCAGTGATGGCGAGAGCACGTTGGAGCAGTGGGGATGGCGGCATTGTAGGGGGGGGATTCGCGGTTTTGCGTTTGAGAAGAGTGGTGGTGCTCGTTGTGATCCGTGTGTACGAATGTATGTGCGGGTTGGTCTTTTAGGGGTGGCTTTTATGAATGATTTCGGGTAAAAATGAGCGCGAGAAAAAAAAAAGATGAATATTTTGATTGTGTTGCGTTTGTGCTGGTCGACTTTTACGACGGTGAAGGCGTATCGCGTGCGATCATAGCGCTTCGGTTGTTCCAGTCGTACTGATGGTGTTGAAGGGAGTAAAAATCGTCCAAAAACTGCCTGAGCTTGTTTGTTGCAAGAGTCAAACAGCCTGCGCCTCTTATCGACAGCGTTCTTGGCCCTATTACGTCGTGGTTGTGGTGGTGGTGGTTGTGATGATGATGACGATGATGATGATGATGATGATGAGGGGCTTGTGTTGGAGAAGGAGGAAAGCGTTTGTCTTGAAAAAGGTAGGTCGCACGAATAACCCGGCCGTAGCAGCGGCAACCCGGTTCTTTGAGTCGTCACAAACTTTGACGCCTTGTGTACGTTGGAGACGGTGCATCACATTGACAAAGAAAGTTGCTAGGCAGCTGCGTTTGGATCTTATCTTAGCATCATTTCCTTTGTCTGCCTCATCTGTCTTGGCACTCGTCAATCTACAGTGCAGGCCAGGTGACCACGTTGCGTACCACCAGCAAGTGCCTGTGTTCTATATGTTATGGTCCTGAAACTCGACCAACGATTGCCTCGAATAATAGCCAAAATGGATTTTATAATTTTGAATTTTCCCTGGGAAGTGGTCATGTAAACTGCCGTGTGTGGCCTGGGTACCTGCATCTGACAAGTTGGTGGCTGTGCTCGTAAGGCAGACGGGCCAGGCCTATTTATGCTTAACACGTTCAGACGTATAGACCACAGCCCATTCGAGCATGACATGCCGAAAAAGGAATCTAAAACGGGCAGCAATTGGCCATCGGCTTGCTGTTCAGCGTTGCTGACTTCCATTCGTTAATGCTCAGGTTTGAATATTGGAGGCATTGCCGCGTCAGGAGCTGACGTGTAGAGCGGCGCAAAGAGCGTCGCTGTTAGCAGTCATCTAAAGTAGCTAGCAGTTACGGATCAGCAAATTGAAAGTAGCCAGGCTATGCCGTTGGATATATTTAGCAGCTATTTAATTGCGTCGTCTACCTGGGCTGTCAACGTCTCACCCTGCAGAGTGCAATGCGCCATTGGTCTTAGTGATCGCCGCAATGCAGGCCGCGATGATCTGCACCACGTAACGTGCGGCATAACTAACAGCTTTGGCATTACCAATCATTCTTGCAGCAATTTCCCCCGGCTACTAAAAAACGAGCTCCAAGATAGGCAGGGAATTAAAACTCACCCGCCGCGCAAAAGTCAGTGGGGGCTAAGTTAACAAAACTTACAAACCAGCCCACATCGTTGCGCCAGCCGAACTAGAGCATCGTGATCATGTGCGCGTCTTACGTGGGTGCAGTGATTCGCAAGCCGTGACTGCCTTCCATTTGCTGCAACTAACTCATCGCCGCTCTTCATCTACAAGCACGTCTGCCAAGATGCGGGAGGGTACTCCCTTTTGGCCGTAGGAGTCATCGAGGGACTGGACCTGTTGCGCTGCCACTGTTCGGCATCCAAGCAGCCTCGAACCGACACGCACCGCTTGGCCATCTTCACCATCGTTTAGATCCAAGATTATTCATTGAAATTGCTTCTCTTGCCTAGGCTTCGCAAACCTATACGCACTCCCGCCTCGTCATCCTACACCGTAGCGTTCTTGCCTGGCGGGGAATCCGGACGCCATCGTCCCCCCACCTGGCGCAAGGCTGAAGGGCATTGCGTGTGTGTGTGTGTGTGTGTCTATCACGGCAATACTATCACCGTTATTACCTTTTACTCAAAGCTATGTTACCGGCTTGGGCCCCTCTCTACGGCGAACTGATTCGGCGTCTTGGTGACTTCGGGTACGCTTGACGCGAACGCGGGCCCCATCCGCCTCGCAGCTTTCACAACCATGTCGGCCAATGAATATAAAGCCATGTATATCCCCATTCGTCCGTCAGAGTTCAAATCACAAAGAGCAATTCACCTCCTACCATACCATACCAGAATCTCCCGTCTGTTCTACTACAACTCGACAGGGCCCCCCAAATCGCCATGGACGCCAAAGCCAACACGCGGCAGTCCGTCGACTCCAACAGCCCGCTTCTCGCCAAGGCCGACGGCAGCACCGCCGCCTCCTCGTCAAAGTTCAAGGACGCTGGCGCAATGGACCTCGAGGCGCAGAAAAAGAAGGACGCAAGGAAAAGGCTGAACCCGGAACACCCCGTCTCTAGCATTCCGTTCAGCATGAAGCAGTGGTAAAGGACACTGGCCGGGGTCTTCATATCACACACACACACACACACACACACACACACATACATACATACACATGCATACACACATATATAAAGAGAGAGAGAGAGAGAGAGAGAGCAAGTTGGAAGAATAGTATACCCCAGTCGATAGCCATAGGCTACATCAATTCAAGCGCTAGACGGAATTTATACATCCAAAGACGACCCAAATGTTTCCCTGTTATTCAACAATGCGTGCACTTGCTGTGTGCGCGCAGCCCATGCTTGTTATGCTCCAGAAATAAGAAGAAAGGAACAAGGGGGAGAAAAAGGCATCAAATATTTCAACCAAATAATGTATATATGTGAAGAGAAGCCAACAACTAAAACAACCCTTGCCATCGGCATTCTATATGATGCCACCGGGCGGGCCGTACCCCGAAGACGTGCCTCCTGCGCTACCAGGGTCGCCATCCACTGGGGCACTGGTCGTCTTGCGTAGCATAAACATGGGTTTCTTTCCTTCCTTATCCAGCTGCTTGAAGAGAATCAGGGGCTTCTCGTCCATAGCCAGACACCGCTCCTGGTCGCCGTAGACAATGTACAGGGCGTACTGATCCCAGGGCGCATTGATTTGGTACTTGCGTAGCGCCGCCGGTAGAACCTTGTAGCACGGGTCCTCCATAGAGACCCGAAACGACTTGAAGATTTCTACCGAGCCAGGCGGGTGATTCGGGGTGTCGGGCACAGGTGTCTCACGCCGTCGCGAGGTGCTCGTCTCGGTGTAGTTTCGTATTGACGGTGTGGCTGTATCGCTGCGGTATGAACGCGAGGCAAGCGTCGTGCCGCTCAGGTAATTTTGCGGTGATGTGGGGGAGGGCATGTTTGGCGAGTAACCGGGAGATGACGCGTTGTGGGAAGAGCCATTCATGGCGGCAAGATGACTCGACGACAGGACGGCGCGTTCGGCGGCGCTGGCCGGGTCAAGCGTTTGCTCGGCAATGCTTCTTTCGTGGCCAGCCTGTGTGGGTGATGAACTCTTTGGCGTGGCTCCTATCAAAATTTTGCGTGTGGAATATTGGCGTTTTACGCCGCCAACACCAGTGCTACCGCCCGGGGGCGTTGGACCAGGGCTCGAAATGTTGCCGGCCTCGTATGTATAGCCTTGGCTGCCGGATGTGACGTTGGGCAGTGGCTGCTGCGCGTCCTTGGCGATTCGAAGGGCGGGCAAAACATCTTCGCGTAGCCGTCGAAAGTCGTCTGTCATGCGTCGCAGGTCCCCTTCGAGCAGGTTCATGCGTTCGTCTCGTAGCCTCAGCTGTTCGACGAGGTGCTTGATATCGTTGAGCGTGGCTGTAGCGTACTGGGCCTCAGCATCGGCAGCTGTGACAAGTTAGGAGACGCAATGTGAGATAACGCGGTACAACCTACACATTGGTAAATAGTGATCTGACTCCATGGGTATATCCTGTGCCTTTTTGACATCGTAGACGCTTTTCAGAATGGTCAATCTGTGACCTACACTGGCAATACCCATGCTCTTGAGATCGTCGTGGAGTAGGGCGACAAGGGCTTCCCCTACGATTTCATTTTCTTTGCCATAATGTTAGCTGCTATCAAGCTAGGCGGGGCAATTCGAGCTTGAGGCTCTAGGGTGTGCGTACCGATGAAGCGGTTGGCATACTGGTTGAGGCCGATGTTGCTGATAAAGTCGGCACACTCCTCGCTGGTCCATTCCGAGATGATTGTCTCGGGCAGACGGTCAGCACTGCTGTGACGGCCATATGTGGTGGGCGTGTGCTCGGTGGATGTCGACAGCTCAGAGTCGATGGGGGAGGCTTCTGAGTCGCCGACAGGGGAGTGGCCGCCCATGCTTCGCTCGTACTCGTCGTCGGCGTCCGACTCTGCGTAGGCGGTGCCGCCTTCGAAAGCCATGACGGAGAGTGCCTAGCTAGACAGGCGATTTCGTGGTGCGAGAGAGGTCGAGTGTAGTCGGGGACCCTCGGCAAAGCTGGTGATTCAGCTGGGCGCGAGGGAAAGGAGGGGCTCTGCAATGCAGGCGAGGCGAGGGGGGCGAGCAACGTCGCCTGCTAGCGGTTGAAGTTATCGTCGTACGGATAGGTTTCTCCAAATGCTAGGCAATTTTCGTCTTCAGACGCGGATGGTGGTCGTCAGCGGTGTTGGCAGTGGAGGGCGGGCGGGCGGACGCGCAAGCTTGATTTTGGGCGAATGGATGCGGCGAGATAAGGGAGACGCAGACGCGGAGGCCGTGCACGATGAGCGGCTCGAGGCTGAAATACGAGGTGGGCGGTCTGATTGAATCTGCAGGCGAAATTTGCGGTGGTGAAAAGCCAAGTCAAAGCTCGAACAGAGGGTGTCTGGTGGCTGTTCTTGGATGCTGAGAGGGTATCGAGTCGTTAAGAGGTGGTGGGAGATTGCGGCTGTTGCGATCACGAGGAGACGTGCTGTGTGACGAGAGCCGAACGGGGTGTTGGCGAGTCGAAGAAAGAGACGGAAACGCTGGATACACAAGGCAAATGTGGCGGCTATAGCAGAAGAGGAGGAACAAAAAGGAGAAGGGGAACAAGGACAAGGTCGCAGATCGGAAAGGGTGTAATGGGGGAGAGGTTGAGTGGTGGATTGGATGCAAGGCAATGCAATGCAGCCAAACGGGAGCGAGGACAGCCAGGAGGCGGGCGGACGGCGAAGGGGGAGGGGGGCCGAGAGGAGGAGATAGAGATGGATGGCGGTGGTAGGCGCGGATAACCAACTAGTGAGAGAGAGATGAGAAAAGATGGAGATGGGGAGAGGAGAGTGCAAGTTGGTTAGAAGGATTCCAGCTCCAAACAAAGTGTCAGGTCGCTGAGCGGAACCAGCGGTAGCAACAGGTACAGTGGGTATTTTCTTCGGCCTGGTGGGAGGGGTACATGCAGGACTACAGGAACAGGGCGCGCAGACGAGGTATCGAGAGACGATGGCTTGCAGTCCTTACAGTCCTTGCGGGGGGGGGGGGGGGGGGGGGGGGAAGCTAAATATAGCAAGAGTTATGTACATAGCAAGACTTGGGGAATTTTTAGCCAGTACTAGACAGAGGGCCTTGGAGGAGGCGCCGTCCGTGCAGAGGTTGTGAGCTGCAGCCTGCAGGAAAGAAAGCTCTTTGCGGGCGCTAAGAAGGGAAGGGAAGGGAAGGGGAAAAAGAGAACGAGACTGGCCGGGATCAGGGATTACACCACTGCCAAGATGACAGACAGGCACAAAGATTCAAGCAGAGAGGCGTTTACCTTGTACTAACCTACATAATAAGAGGTGTTACCTATCAGTAGGCCCGTTGAACGTGTCTACCCGTCCACTAACAACGGGCTTTTACAGCGGCTCTATTATTACCGCCCTTTTTTGCGGTCCCCCAGGTGCCTTCCAGAAAACCCAGCGCCTGTCAGCACAACGCCAGCCTGCCTGCGACTGCACGCCACCTACAGACTACTGGAACCTCCATGCCAAATTTAACAACACCACACCACACACCACACACCATCGCAATCACATACATACATACATACATATATCGTGTATTGCTATCAGCATACTATGCAGTCATACCCATCCCTTTCCTTTGCAGCTGCCGCCATCCCTATCACACTACAGCAATCCTACCAAACCACACGTACAACAACACATCCGCGGACAACCCCAGAGATCCCAAACGTCCGTCTGCCCGGGACCCCACCACCACCACCAACTTCAACTCCTCCTCGCGTTCAACCTGCAACTGAAATCTTCCCTTCTGACTTGCCTACGTAATTAGGTGCTCCCTGAGTTCCAAGTCGGCTAAGCGGATATCAAGAATTCTCTTGATTACCCGTCATCCCGTCCACGTTCGTCTCAGCTGTTCCTATCCCACCCAGCACGCCACGGAACAACGGGACAGGACAAAGACCTCGCGTTCGCGTTCGCGGTCGCCGGCTCGGCCAAGCAGCATCCTACGACAAGTTCGGCAATGCCCGAGACCCCTTGGCCCGTTCGCCATCCCTATACAGAAAGACGGAAGCGCGCAGAGACTGTGCGCTGATGCCGCCGTCACGTCCATGGCCTTGTGCCAAAGGAAACAAGCAACGGCATCAAACAAAACCAACTGCTTTCCCTTGTCACATTCCCTTCTTCTTTCGACATCCAATTTCATCAAAGTATTCAACCTCGTTACGCATACACACACTCTCCCCCAGGCTGCCTTCTAGAATTTAAATTCCATTTTCTGCATTGACGCTTGCTGCGCAAAACCCACCGCACGCTCGGAAACTCAAATTGTTATACTTGCATCTTTCCATTGCGGAAACGCGCAGGTATAAAATGGAGAATGCCGAAAAAAATAAAATAAAATGAAAACAAAATGCAAAATCTGCAGATGCCTGAAGCAGGCATGAAGACTGGCGCATTATGCACCAAGCAAGCTCCTCCCCCACCACACCCAACCAACTTCTTACCACAGCTTTGCCTTGGACCGTACATGGAAATATTGAAATCGCCACGTATTATGGGCTGCACAAGAAGACGGGTAAGAAGAAGACCATCATGCCACAAAGTTTTTTGAATTGAAAGCGCGCGCTTGACTGCACACTTCAACCCCTCTAAGCACCTTGTCTCGACTTACAGATCCGCTGCAGGTAGACAGCGATCTCAGTCCAATGAGGCCATGCAGCCCAGGCTAGGATACAGAAAAGGAAAATCATCTTCATCGTCGTAACCAGTCAAGAGAATCTTTCTTCATGAGGCTCCTCAGTGGTTCAACCCTTGCGTCGCCAAGATGGTGCCTTTTTGCGAGCCCACTATCGCCTCCACGTCCTGTTTCACATTCGCCCAGCGCAAATCACATTCTTCGCAAAATTCAACAGCCATTTATTAATCCGCGCAAAAGAGTCCGTCGCAATCCTAGTAGAATAGCTTTATATTGTAAATATTCAGTGGCTATGTACACCTCCCATACCTCATTACCAATCATCTCATCTCATCCGTCTACTGCCATGCCACATGCCGCCATCCCGTCCACCCTCGTGCAAGTGTCGAGGTTAGGGTCCGTTCCCAGACTACCAACATCGAAATGATTAAAAATGATTAATAAAAATGCCGCCCACCTAGGCTGCATTCATGTCTTCGCAGACACGCTGCGCTGGACCAAAGAAGGGGTAAAAGGCGTCATTCGCGACCGCGCCAGTCTTCAGCACCACGGCCCTATTCAAAACCAACCAGCCAATCACTCAACGCCTCGTGCATGTGCCTGTCGTCCTTTGCAGCTGAACTCGATGAAATGGGCAATATGATATAAAACAAGAAAAAGTTCCAACGCCTATGTAATGCTGTATGTTTATCGGAGTGGGAGCTTGGTGTCCTCGACACCATGGCGGATGACGTCCTCTACCTGCCATCGTGGCGGGTTCACTGGGATGCCATTGGCTGCACGCCATTCGCTCTCTTGCTTATGTGTCATGGCTGGCAGATTCTTAGGAAGGTGAGGAAGACCGCCTGCAACACCTGTTGAAATCTTGAGCTGCAGCAGCTCAGCCACCTCCTCGCAGGCAACCAGAAGACGGTCCATGTCCTCCTTATTGTGCGCTGAGGAAACGCAGAAACGGGCGCGCGAGCTAATCAAAGGAGTGGCGGGGTATCCGACAACGACAACAGAAACCTTGCGCTTCAGCATTTCGTGGCTAAAGGCGGGCATCTTGCCAGGGTGGTACAACAAAACAGGAATAATGGGGGAATCGTCGTGGCCGTACACAATGTAGCCCAGACGCTTGAGTCCGAGGCGGAGATATCGAGAGTTGAAGGCAATCCGGCGCAGACGCTCCTCGCCCTGGCCAGGGCTAACCTCACCAGTGATGAGCTTGAGGGACACCAAGATCTGCTGGAGAACGCAAGGAGCGGGAGACTCGCCAAGCTGCGTGGAGGCATTGGTTGCCCGGAGCTTATCGATGATGGCCTTGTCGGCAGCAATGTAGCCGCCGTTGGCACCAAACGACTTGGTCAGAGTTCCCATGAGAATATCGACCTCGGCAGGGTCGATGCCAAAGTAGTCGCAAACACCACGTCCCTTGGGACCAAGAGCGCCGATCGAGTGAGCCTCATCGACAAAGAGATAGAACTTGTACTTGCGCTTGAGAGCGAGAATGCCGGGCAGGTCACACATGGTGCCCTCCATCGAGTAGAGACCTTCGACAACTACCAAAATCTTCTTCCAGGGTCGGTGAGTGCGGGGCTGTCCCTGAGAAATGGCCTCTCTAAGGACACGCTCGAGGTCATGAGTGTCGTTGTGGCGGAAGGACTGGATAACAGCACCGGAAAGACGAGCTCCGATACGAATAGAGGCATGGTTCAACTCGTCGGAAATGATGAGGCAGCCTTTACTGACGAGGGCGGGGAAAGAGCTGGCGTTGGTGACGTAGCCCATAGAAAACACCATGGCAGAAGGCTTGCCGACAAAGGAAGCAATTTCTCGCTCAACCTCGAGGGCAAGCTCCGAGGTGCCGGCATCGGCTCTGGGGCTGCAGAAGCTGACGCCGTAGCGCTTGACGCATTCCTCGACGGCATCGGCACAGGGGCCGCTTGACTGGGCGAAACCAAGGTAGTTGTAGGAGCTCATGTTGAGAGTCTCGGTGTATGTACCGGTGTACTGGTACGACAGGTTAAAGTCGTGGGAGATGCGGTCCATGAGAGTAATGTAGCGGCCGGGGACGCCAACGGTGGTACGAGCGAAGCAATCGTCGAGACGACGCTTGAGGCGGCGGGTATAAAAGTTGTCAAAGTCATCGTTGAGAGGAGCGTAGCCGTTCTGCACCTTGAGAGCTTGATACAGCTTCTTGTCTCCGAAGCGCTTGCCAAAGAAGTCACGAATGTGGCCGAGGAGGATGAGAATCAGGTAGCTGATGTACGTGGTGAGCAGGTAGTAGTAGGGAGGCTCGTCTTCGATGGGAGCCTCGAGGGGCTCGCCGTGCGACTTGGAGGTGTAGAGGTGGGAGGGGCTGCTGAGGGGGCCGAATTGGGAGTCGGCGATGCGCTGTCTCTCGATCTCCTCGGCGGTCTCTGGCCTGAAGATTGTGGTGGTGGAAGGCTCGAGGGTCTGGTCACCAGCCATGGCACTTGATAAAGAGATGGTGGGTAGCGGAACGGTGGCGGGCGAGATGGCAGCAGGCGAGCCGTTCAAGGGCTGTGACTGGGAGTCGCGGGAGGCGGCCTGGGGAAAGTGAGGCCGATCGATGGCAGACTGGTCGGCTTGCTGCTGCATGGCGAGCAGAGACTTTTGCGCGGCGGAGGGGCCCTCCTTGGACTTTGGGCTGGAGAAGAGCTGGGAGAGGCGGTTGGACTTGGAAGTGGAAGAGCGTCTCTGGCTCTTTTCGGACTGCGGCATGGTGGGAAGGGTGGAAAAGGGATTCTGAAGTCGGCGCGGCATGCTTCTGGCGAGAGGTTGCAAAATTGATCCTAGAGAAGGAAGCAACCGACGAGACGAGGTCTGAAGGGCTCAGGAGCGGGTTGCGCAGGAACAGTGAGGATCTTTTTCGACAGGGGCGATGGTGGAGAGTCGGGGGCGGGTCGACGGACGTAATTTAGGCGCGAGACGAGCTGAGAAGTGGCCAAAGAAATCAGTCAGCAAGCTGGAGATGAGTCAATTGCAAAGGGCACAAACAGAGGTTCAAGAGATGGAAGCCATCTGCATGTCTGGGTAGAAGAGGGTGCGGGACGGATGGTGGATGGGAGCTCAAAGACTTGGGCGCAGGGAGAAGAAGGCTGGCTGGGCTGGCTGGGCTTGTGGGTTGTCCCCTGAGAGGCCCCCTGTCGCGATGGCAGAATTCCGGCGGAAGAGCCGGGGATTTGGCAACTCCGGGCAACAAGGAGAAAGCACTAGGCTGAAAGGAGGGAGAATTGGTGGTGATTCCTTGGATAGAATATTCAAGGCGGCTGGTATCGTGTGATTTTGGTCGGATGCTTACCGGTGATGCCTTGCTCACTGCACTTCCGGAAGCGTTAGACGTTGAACGCGAACCGTCGCGGCTTTGAATTGTGGCTGGCGTTTGCACAACGGGCGAACGTCACCAACGGTGGCGCAGGCGAGGATTCTCAAGTTGCGTAGGAATGACTGAAGGATAGACTAGGCAAGAATGAAAGGATGGAAGTATCCCGAGCAAAGAAGAGAAGTAATAAGAGAAGGCGTCGACGGAAAAAAACAAAGACAGGCGGCAAGACACAAAGCGGCAACCCGTTCTCAGTCATCAATGACGCCAATGTGCTTGGGCTTGCTTGGCTTGGAGTCTTGAAAGGCCGCAAAAGGGCACAGCGGGAAGAAGCGGGCCCACCATCTACCTGCGAACCACTAACAAGCGCTAGAAAAGAAAAAAATGGCAAGAAAAGTTTGAGGGCAATTTCAGCGATTGTAGTGGGGTAGCGAGGCTCGAAAAAGACGCTAAACTTTTAAAATTAGGGGGGGATGCCGCCTGAACCGGCTTAGCTCACCTTGTGGCAACTCGGGTCAGCAAGCCGGTATGCATTGTGACTTGCTCTATCCGTAGATGCATGATTGATGCACGCCTGACTGCTTTTGTGTAGATGAAAATTCGATGGAAAATATATGAGATGTGATTGAAAAGGCAAAAGAGGCCAGATATTGTACTGATATCAAGCTGGCATAGAACCCACATCAAATTGCTGGTACAGCCGCGGTGGCATCTGTAAGGTAGTCTGCCATTTCAGCTACATGCATACATACATTCGCCAGGCCTGGCCTCATCGGACCCCCCGGAATCCGGTCCCCTCGACTGTCCTCATGGCAATGCCATTGAGGATCCTATTATCATACTGCCCTGATTAAGGGTCCACATCAGCCGCCGGTTTTCCCATTCTGCCCCGGTCCGCTGGTGGCGAGTCCCGGTACCAAGACCTGGTCTGTCTGTAGGTATGGCTCGTTCACCTATGGATGTCGTGACGGCAGTCCAGCTACAGCATGAATCTATGTTCTAAAAATCCGGCATTTAACCCCAGACAATGGCTTCTTCAATTCATGCTTTTTCCCCGGTACGATGGATTTTGTTTGAAGCTCTGACGGGCCGCGATGGTCGTTTGCTTAAGACTACCGATGGAGGTACCTTTTGCACCAACAGCGTGCCTTCTCAAGAAGTCGTCCCGGAATCAGATTATCGCTTCGTTTTAAAGCAAGTATTTGAGAAAGAAGGTAACTAAATGGAAAGGAAATGTATTCAAAAGAGGAAGAAACAATGCGCAATACACAAATGCTACTTTCAAAAGATTGGTGACGCCAAGTATTGACACCTGCAATTCGCCGTCGCCTGAGGTTCACCAGCTGCCGCAGCAGCCGCTAACGCCAACCTCATTCAGATTTCCACCCCCAAAAACCGCCGAACCACGAGCGGCGTCGGCCTCACAACCACGGCGCCGCACGCAGTCATGTCCCTCGCGCGCTTATCGTGCCGAGTACGGTACGACCGCGTCATTCTCCTCCTACCGTGCCAGCAAACCTCGGCGCGCCGCTTCCACGCCTGCGCTTCGCAGCGCAACCCCGAAGCACCCTCCTCCTCCGCCTCATCACCACAACCGAAGCGCGGCCTCGGTCTGCTCCGAGGAAGCAAGACGCCAGCGGCCAAGGACACTACCTCTAAGGCAGCAGCGACGCGCTACATCCTCGGTCAGAGCGCTGACCTCCCCATCCGGGCGCGCTTCGCGCCCTCCCCCACGGGATACCTGCACCTGGGCTCGCTGCGCACCGCGCTGTTCAACAACGTCGCCGCGCGGGCCAGCAAGGATGGCGGCGCATTTATCCTACGCATCGAAGACACGGACCAGGTAAGAAAAGAAATCTCATCGCCTTTGTCACGCTGCGGTCCAGCAAGCTCACGCCAACTCTTTCCAGAGCCGTCTTGTCCATGACGCCGAGGCGCGCTTACTAGAAGATCTCTCATGGGCCGGCCTCTCTTGGGACGAGGGCCCCGACTGCGGTGGCCCGTACGGTCCCTACCGCCAGGTACGTATCATCGGCCCCCCTTCTCGCTAGCCAACCGACTGCGTGAACGATCCTGACAACGGAGACAAGTCGGAGCGCCTGCCCATCTACCAGGAGCACGCCCAGACGCTGCTCGACAACGGCCACGCCTACCGCTGCTTCTGCAGCCCCGCGCAGCTCGACGCCCAGCGGCAGGCCCTCCACGAGGCCGGCCGACCGACCCTGTACCCGGGCACCTGCCGCGCCGTCGACCCGGCTGAGTCGTCCCGCCGCGCGGCCGCCGGCGAGCCGCATGTCGTGCGCTTCCACGGCGGCGGAGAGACCGGGGCCCGGCCCGCGCTGCGCGACGCCATCTACGGCCACTTTCAGAAGAAGGAGCCCGAGGAGGACTTCATCCTGCTCAAGTCAGACGGCTTCCCGACATACCACTTTGCGTGCGTCGTCGACGACCACCTCATGAAGATCACCCACGTCATCCGTGGAGAAGTACGTCAGCCCAATGCCTGCTCCCCTTCCTCTGCTTCTTTCTGCCATCCTTCTCCTTGTATTTGTTTCTATCTGCAACGTTCCACTGTGCTAACACCAGGATGAAATTACCAGGAGTGGCTCATCTCCGCGCCCAAGCACGTAGCCCTCTACCACGCCTTTGGCTGGCAACCCCCCATCTTCGCGCACCTCGGCCTGCTCGTCAACCCGGACGGCACCAAGCTCAGCAAGCGCAACGCCGACGTCGACCTGTCCACCTACAAGGCCGGTCGCGTCTTCCCCGCCGCGCTGCTCGCCTGGCTCGCCAACCTCGGATCGTCTTTCAAGCCCAGCGCCAAGCCGCCGCGCTCCGTCGCCGACATTGCCGAAGCCGTATGCATTCCCTCTCTTTCTTCCCTCGCTACCTCTAAAACTTGTATTGCCTACTGGCTAACGAGGAAAATCCGTATAGTTGACGTTTAAATTCACCCGCGGCGGCATCAAGCTCAACGTCGAGAAGCTCGACCACTTCAACGGCAGGTACCGCGACCTGCTCCTCCGCGAACCCCTCGCCTCGCTTCCTCCCCGTGAGGCCGCCCTTATGCGCACCCACCTGCTCTCGCCCACCCTCGCCGCCGTCTCGACCGCCGCCACCACCGGCGTGCCATCGTGGCCGCGCGCCCCCCTCCCCCTCGAGCGCGTCCCGCCCCTCCTCCGCGACGCCCCCGACGCGTACGTCCACGCCGTGCTGGCCAGTCGCGACGGCGGCTTCCGCGACGCGGCGGACGTGGTCCGGCAGCACCCGTACCTCTTCTTCCGTCCGCCGGCGGACGTCTACCGGGCCTCCGTGGCCGCCACCCCGCCGGACGCGCGCGTCCTGGATGCGCTGCGCGGCGTGCTCGAGCGGGAGGACGAGGACGATGGGATCTGGGGCGGCCGCAACGGGCAGCGCAGCGTGGAGGCGCTGCGCACGGTCCTGGATCGTCAGGGCGTCGACCCGCTGACGATGCACAACGTACTGCGCCTGGTCGGTGCGGGCGGCCAGGATGTCGTGTCGCAGAGCAGTGGTCGCATGTTGGCCACGCTGGGTCGGGACGAGTGGCGGCACCGGCTACGATGCGTGCAACAAATTGTATAAAAATGACTACTCTCTGTCAGTGAACCGTCATCGACAGTGAGTTGCAAGTACTACTGTATCACTACTATTCATACCCAAAAGAATTATCACCAATTCGCAAAGCAAACACAGTGTCACGTAGAATAGTAAAGACTTGGCAATTGTGTGAGAGTCTGTTATTCATTATATTTGGATGACGGACGGGCTTGTAACCGAACAAGTGAGGAATCGAGAAATCAGATCAAGATGGCAATATTTGAGAAAAAAGTAGTGGGAAATAGTAGATAGGAAACCATTAAGTCGTTACTTGCTGCGAGAGATGACTGTGTATCCTCATCGACGACGGAGCAGATGCTATTTGATACACGGTGTGATAGAATAGGGGTACGGTGAACAGGAACGACTACGCGTTCGTCGTCCTTTCCATATAACAAAAGGAAAGGGGGGGGGAGAAGAGAAGTAAAAATCCAAGTATAGCAAAGAAATGCAATCGGGACCAGCACGGCATGTGGTTGCGTGGGGTATACAACTGGCCCAAAGTCTAAACTTCAAAAATCCACACCTAATGAAATTTTCGGTTAGCAATTGGTTTCGTAGATAGCCACCGAACACGAGATAAGCGGCGGCTGACGACTTGGTGAGAGAGTAGGATGCTCCTCGGGCCAGACTTGCCTCAATCTTTCCAATCTCCTGCCTTTGCCTCTTTGCGGCCTCCTTAGCACTCAACATAGCCATGTCCAAATCATCTTGGTCGCCCATGGTGATCATGTCGCCGTTGGGCATGTCTTCGTCCTTGATCTTAATCTTGAAGCGGCGGCGCATGCCAAACTTGTCTCGGATGCGGTCGACAAAGTCAGGAAACTCGACGGCACCGCCAATCATGATGTAGCGGACATCTTCGGCATGGACTTTGACTCGAAACTTGCGAACATCGGGTCGTCTTGATGTGTTGCGTGAGCCATTGGACATGGAGCCGGGACCGCGTCGGTTGTTGGAGACCATTTCAAACTCCGCTCCATCCAAGGAGCCGTCGTCATAGTCTGATGGCGCATCCTCCTCCTCTTCATATCGCTGTGACGGCCGTCGGCGTTGTTCTTGTCTGCTGCCGCCTCTCGATTCTCTCTCCTTGCGGCCGGCGTACATGTCGTACACGTCGCTGTTGGCGTAGGTATCTTCTTCAATCGTCTTGGTGGGTCGGCGCTGCAGTGGCGGCGGCTCTCTTTGAGAGAAACCTCGGGAAGGCAGGGCACTCGACGCAGACCGTGTGGCACTGGGTCGGCCGTCGTCTGGGGAGAAAGCCTTTTCGTATTTGCGATTAGACTCTTGCGGTTGAATGTTTAATCTCGCGAGCGTGGGCCTGCCACCATTGCGGACTGAAGCGCCGCGTGACGGGCCACGATCGTTCTCTGGCGGGGGGGTGGGAGGGAATACATTGCGGCTGGTGCTTGGTGGCTCTGATTGCTGTCTCCGAGACTGAATGCCAGGCTTGACCAAGTTGGTAGCAGCAAACGATATGTTGTCAGTGGGCCGGTCATCTTTGACCTCCGTCTTGGCAGCCTGAAGAAGTCGTTAGTTGGGAATCTTGAAGCTGTGGATTGGCAAACTTGCGATTTTCATTTCCGACCCTGCGAATCCTGTAAAGGCATTGGACCGATCCGATGCCGCGACCAATCTTGCTTTGCCAAGGTAATCTTTTGTCTTGAGGTTTCGGACCTTGGCCTCGTTCGGCCGGTATACGACACCGACAGGGATGGAGAAGACAGTATATCCCTATTTCAACGTTAGAATTTGGCTTATTTTGTGTTGTGGGCGAGACTTACATCGGCTTCTTCGCGGATCGCATCGTCAATTACATCATGGTCCTCGACAACCTTCTCCTTAACGGCAAAGGTCAGATCCTGCATGCCAGCCTCCTTCTGCTGGAGGTAGATATAGCAGAGGCCACGGTTAAACAGTACTTCGCAGGAGTACAACTTGAAGAGCAAGCCTAATTGTGCATAATCAATCATCGTGTTGCCGCGGAGGTAGAGAAGGGTATCGTTGAAATTGGCGAGGGCTTCCTCGAAGTCGCCCAGGAGGAAATTGGAGACACCTTGTTGAAAATAGGCGACGGCCAGATACTGGTCAAGACGAATGGCTCGCTGATAGCACTCAACCTGTGGGGAAAAGTTCGGGTTAGCAGTTGAATAATGAAGCCGGCTCGAAAGCTACATGACGTACGGCTTTTTCGTGCTCGCCGAGGGTGGCATGAATAACACCCATGTTGAAAAGAATCCTGCTAGTATCGCCTATCTTTTCGAAGTCGGCGAGCGCCTCATCGAATTCATTGTTGTCGTATCGTCCGAGGGCCGAAACCCATGTCTCGATTTCCTGCGATAGTGGTCAATGACAGGGGCTGGTATGGTGGGAGACGGCGAGCGGCTTACCAGCTTCAGAGACATGATGATGACCAAAGGCAGTGACTACTGCACAAGTGGACGGTAAATGAACAAGTTTACGACGAAGAGACAGCCCCGTGACAGCAAAGTCCAAAGGTAGGACGGAGAAAAAAAGAAGAAGTAGCAGAAGAAGAGGGGAGCCGGGAATGCTGCAGGAATATGCAGCGGTGCGGCTGGGGTTGCAGCAAGTTGGGCGCTTATTAGTGAGAAGCACCAGTAGGAGGTGGGAGATGCGGTGCAGCCAATACTTGGGCTGCTTGGCGGGGAGGGGGCGGGCCGTGTGGCTCAAAAGGTACGTATGTACCCAAATTAGTAGGAGGAAAGTAGCCACGGAATGTGAGGCAATGTAATAGGCGGTGGGTGGCGGGTGGATGGGTTGTGTGGTATTGCAGTGATGCAGGCAGTGGATGCCGGCACTCGTATGGAGTATCCGTACCTTGCTTGACGGGGACGGATAGGTAGTTATTGATTGACTCTTGAGGCACGGCAAGCCCAGGCAGGGGTCAGACCCTGTTGCAGACAACGTACTAGTAATAAGGTAGCAACGGAGCCAAACAAGGCAATTCTCAAAAAATGAGAGGTTCCTCCGGGCTTCAGCTCTTGCTAGTGCAATACACCGCACAAGTGTTGCGCGTGGCTCGATATGGCGTCTTCCCCCACTTGCCAGCAGATGATTCGCGTCCACTTAGCTTTGATGAAGATGTCCGGGAGCTGGGTTGCATTCGATTGTCGGCAGAGGAGACGAGCTGGCTGCGGTTTGACGTATAAGTCCGTGCAAATACAGACGGACGATTGGTATTGATAGATGGAGCCGGATAATGTGCGTTGCTGATAGCGAGACTTGAACAAAGAGTGTGTCGGCTTTCTTTTCGCGTCAGATCATGGACGAAATCCAACGACAGCGTTGCTAGGAAAGAAGGAAAAGGCTGCCAGAGCCCAAGTCGGGAAATAGTCGAGTTGATATCCTCGTGGTCGACGGGCA
The DNA here is from genome assembly GCF_001636725.1 of Cordyceps fumosorosea ARSEF 2679. NCBI lineage: Eukaryota > Fungi > Ascomycota > Sordariomycetes > Hypocreales > Cordycipitaceae > Cordyceps > Cordyceps fumosorosea. The sequence continues at coordinate 320,736 of NW_017387320.1, read as the reverse complement.
TAGGCCGAGCGTGCTTCGGAAACGACAGGACCGCTTAGCCAGCTGGAGCGGGGAAATCAAGGTTGTAAATTAGAAAGATGAGGAGGCCGCAGCAACTATTGATTAAAGCCAAGACGTCGGCAAATACCACTTTGCTCTCGCTGGCGTGCTGTGTCGTCTGGACCGGCCGTAGACAGCGATGCGTTTGCTCTCAAAGGATGCAAGGTAGCGAATGCACCGGTAGCCAACCGAGTGAGAGAGAAAAAACGGGCGAGAGGGGACGAACGAGGTGGCTTGCAGAAAAGGGCCCAGAAGGCTGAAAAGAGAAAGAAGAGAGAACTTTGAGAAGGCCGATAAAAATCGCAATAGTTAGGGCCGTAAGCTTGTGGTGTAGATGTAATCAGTAACAGGCCTGCCAGGGAGGGGAGGGGGGTATGCATGAATGGCTTGCGGACAATAAAAAACGGCATACCACCAGGCCTGCAGGTGACCATCGGTACCCCTCTACCAGCAATACAACAGCCCAACTAAGAATATCCTCTTTGAAAATAGCAATCACGGTGGTACCCGTGTACAAGAAAAACGGTTTGGCCTTTTGCTTGTGCTTGTGCTTGCCAGTTCATACCAAGCCGCCGCCGCTACTTCAAAACTGCGTGCGACGCTGTGTGTCGGACCAGGTACTGCTGCGGCGGCGATAGGTCAGGTCCGACACACAATTCTGGGGCTGCCGCGGCAGATACACACCTCCATCACCATCACCACGAATCACCTATCACCACTACCCATCGGCCTGTGTTCCCTTCTCACCTACTTACCGCCGTCCTTCCCATCGCCGACGCTGTCTCTTACGTTAGCCCCAACCCACCCAAGGGGCTGGCCACCCCTCCTGCTACAACCATCACATCCAGATAACCTCCACTTCCAAGTCTCCAGCATGCCCGCATCTCGGCGCCAACACCCTCGCTCGCCAAGGAGGCGAGCGCAGGGGCCAGCATTTGCCTGACTCGACTCCACGGCCCTGACATGCAGCACATGGCTTTACAGACGTTGGGCGTGTTGGATGATGGACCCGGAAACCTCTGTCACAGGCTTGCTGATGACAGGACTGCGCCGTGGCTTGCACTTGGCTTGCCTTGCCATTGGGATCAACTTTTCTTTCCTTTTGCCAGTGCCAACCCCCGCGAGCCAATAACTAGCTGCCATGCGAGGCTCAAGCCACGGCCGCAAGCACGCGTGCGTCTTGGTTGCTGCAGGCCCGACTCCGTCGCTCCCGCAAATATCCTCCCGCCAAGACTTCGTTGCCTACTGCAGGGTGACAAACCCTCAGCTCAGGGTTCAAGAATAGCATCAGCAGCGCCATCAGCGAACAATGATGAGACCATTTCTGCAGGTCGATGCAGGTCCGTCCTGTTAAATGGCCCGATGCGGCGCTAGAACAGACTGACCGGCGAGCATTGCAAGAACCGAACATGACTGGGGAACTAACTGTGTACAGTACGATCCACAGACAAGCCAGGGCGGCGGCATGGAATGTCTGTTCCCAGCTGTTTCTACCGAATGTACGGAGTGCTAATAACATCCCCGCTCCTGGCCCAGACTCCGTCCATATCGTGCACCGCTCCGGGTATACCGCCTGGCGCCCGTTTGACCTAGATGGCGCCAGCTACTTTCACGCCGGAACCAACGGTGCGCAGTGGACTCTTTTCATCTCAAGTCATATCCGCTGCGGCGCTGCATAGCCCTGAATTTCAAAACTTTTCATCCTCCGCCCGAGCCTGTAATTCCATCGGCCAGACCTGGCTTCAGACATCCATCCGCCAGTGCAGTCTATAGTCTAGAGCGTCAGGCACCGCCATATCACCGCACTCGAATGCAACCCAGGAAACCGACGGCGGCCGTCAAAAGATGATGGCCAAAACGCCACTAACTAGTTAATGCTGCCACGTTCTAGGTGATTCAATGCCGTTAGTGTGTTGCTATCTTGGGACGCTGGAGGTTACACCATCACGCACTTCTGCCTGCTCATTGGCCCCCAGCTAAGCGCCCAAGTTCGCCCCCTGTAACACCCATCTCAATGAACCCTTGCCGGCCTGGATACCACTTCCAGTTTAGCTGTCGTCTCATCTCCAACAAGTTGCCTTGCATATTTTCTCAGGCCGCTTCACGAGAAGAACTTTGGCATGCGGACAAGGGTGAACTCATACTTCCGACCAGAACAGCTGGCTGCTAGCAACCCTACTTGGCATCCAACAGCATGCCTCTACGCTAACTACGGATATGACAATGCACGACGACATCAGGACCTGATCAAATCCTGCAGGTGCGACGCATGCTTGCTTGCATTCTCCGTTCAGCAATCCTTCAACCTGCGCCCTAGCAACAACTATGCAGTCATCGTACCTCTACCTTGACCTATCAAGACCTCGAGTGCTACCAACCAGATACAAGGATTGCTCATGGCTAGATGCATGCACAAATGTTTCTATGTTTAGCTTCGGGGAGCGGCCCTTTCCCCAACCGCCATCTATGGCTTCATCACACAGTCGCTGGCCATGTGATGAGGCACATGGCCAGAGTGTGTTTCTCGTCACACCGTATTGTTTCTTTGTCCAAAAATAGCCCCCCGAAAAGGGCCGACACCAAGACGTCGATGCGAACCTGCCGTGGCATCCAGTGGCGCCGAGCAACTACGCGCCGGGCCGAGGCGTAACAGAGAAGAATCTCGCGGATTTGGGCTGCTCAACAAAAGTACGGCCCAGAAACACATGACGCGAGCAAGAGAAGAAGTGAGGGGGAAGAGCCCCCCCCCCACGTTACACGTTACACAGCAGACGAGAATTCAGCCTCCTCTCCGAGACATAATCTTTCTGCAATGACACCTTGGCCGGCCAAGACGATAATGTCTCGCGTATGAAGTACTCTACCTGTGTCAATTTATCGGTTGTTCTTTGTCTTGAATAATGCCATCGCAGTGTCACCTCGGTGGTACTTCCACGCTCATGGGTCTGGCTCTTGGCAGCACTGGAGCGTCGAAAGAATCAAGAATATGTTTGCCATAGCTTTGTCTGCTTGAATATGGGCGTAGCTAACTCGAACTCTGTTGAGGCGGCGGTACTGATTCACGCCGGGTTCACGCCGGCACTGGCCGTCAACCCTTGCAGTGCTATGTATCGGTATGGTATTACATGCCAACACCATCGTTCGTGGTCATGTTGCGATACTATTGAATGGTCCTTTCCGTTTCTTGTCTAGTTCCTCTTCGTCCTCGAGAGCATCTACTCGCCATGGAAAGGATACCAACTATTCATGTGGCTGTTTGAAGTGCGCCAGGGACACGGAATGGTCGACACAAAGCGGCAATTCAAGCCAGCCAGTCAGTCCAGTGACGCTGTTTCACCTCTTCCCGTCTCATCCTTCCCATCAAAGAGTCGGACTTCTAGCATGAAGTCAACGGGACGGCAGATGGGGGCTGCAATACCCGTGGCAGCGATCGAACCTGGCTAGCCTTGAATGCATTTGCGGTCTAGAGAGGCTACTGATTAGATCTCGCGCTGAGATATTCCAGATCAAACCTATCTTGGTAAACGAGCATTGTCGGTATCTTGAGGGTGGCGGCTCTTGGATAGCATGAAACTGGCCCGGAACTTGCTTCATATGACTTCCTCGTTCTCGACACTGTCGCAGCTTGGACGGGAGCAGGGGAGGGAAGGTCAGACGAGTGGTTTCATTTCATGATTCATCGCGGCTAAGGTCTCGACTGCCCTTTAGATTGCAGTCCGTCCCATGCACTGCCCGATCGTCTGAACATGTTTCATCAGGCGTCTTCATTTCCCGTTCAACGCCACCCAATTCTCAAGTTGTTTTCATCTACTGTACCACAACGCCCCTGCTATGCAGCCCACCCGCGTACAAGTGTACGTACCAGCGAAAGCACTCCCCGACACGAACTCTCTACAGCATGCCCTTTGCCCGCTCATCCTTGCGCTCCTCCCACAGCGTCTTGCCCGTGCAGGAGCACACCGTCTTGTCGTTGTCCCACATGCCCGAGCTCCGGGCGATGACGCCGACGACGGTATCCGCGTCGTTCTGGAGCGGTCGTCCCTCGTCTTGCTTGGTGAGGACCATGGCGTGGCCAATGACCTCCCAGATGGCAAAGGCGTGGTCCGTGAAGACTGCGCCGCGGCCGTCGGCGCCGACCTCGACGACGCCGAGGAGGCCGCACGCCCCCGCCTCTGTCGGCTGCTGCTGCGTCCAGATGGGGCCCGTCGACGCGGCGCCGTCCTTGAGGTCGCCGTACTGGCGGATAGTGGCGCGGTAGGTGCCCGGCGAGACGCCGCGAACCGTCAGGTCAACCAGCGTCCTACCCGAGCCGACTTCCACCATGCGCGCGAGGCCGCGGACCTCGCGACTAGGGTCCTCGTCGTTGCCCTGCTGCAGCCGGGCCGGCTCGGCAAAGCTCTCCAGGATGCTCACCGCGGCGCCTGCGCAGAGTATCATGTTAGCATAGAATCTCCAATCGTAATCTCTCTGTGACTATCCTGCCACAGATGCGAATACGCAAGCTCCGCCGAAGCAGTGGTGGGAGGGGAGGACGGCTGCGACGTACTGTTTGAGGATCCTGATCCACGCAGGATGGCATCTCTTCCTGTATCTTGGATGGCCTCGACAATCTTCGACGGGGCGGCTGCAGGGGAATACAAAAGACGTCAGCTATAACTTGGACATGTGCGTGGATGCGATGTTGGGTGTGATTCAGAGGAGCTCGGAAGAGCCCGGGCGACTGAAAATGTCGGCCTGCGCGGGGCAGCCAGTGGTGAAACGTACCGGAGCCCTCGACGGCGATTAGCTGGTCCTGGAGGTTGGCCTCGACCTTGGTGATGCCTCCCAGGCTGTAGAGCGCGTCCGAAACCGACTTGACACAGCCGTCGCAGGACAGCGGCACGGCGAAGAGGGTCTGCGCGTTTGGGAGTGCGTGAGTTGGCGTTTCATGGGATGCAGAGTTGTAACCGACGCGGAAGCCGCAGGGTCACGGTAGTGTTGGGGGAGGAGAAGAACGGGAAGGGGTGCGGGTGACATGACAAGGAAAAGCAATAAAGTGGCGTGAAGGGAAATTAGGGACTGCTGTAGATGCTCACCTGGAAAGCGTGGTTGGCAGTCATTCTGCTTAGAGATTCTAGATCGCCGTCAGTTCCGTACCTGCAGGCTATCTGGAAGCTTGTCGCGGGGCAACTCACTATGACTACCGGTCTCGCCAACTGATTGCTGCACTGTGTGGTTTCTGTTATAGCGATAGAGTGAATATGCAGAGAGAAAACAAACGGAGGATGCAGCGAGTGTCTTGGAGGTGGCAGACTTGAGCATAGCCTTCACTATCTCGTCATGGGTGCGAGTTGGTCGAAGACGTTCTTGCTTTGAAATCCAAAGCTCCAACTCGCCAGCGAATAATCGCAATCACTGCGTGTAATAGAGCCCCTCTATTCGGAAGCCCGAACACAGCGTGCAGCTTGGCTTTACAGCGCCTGGTGGCCGAGGTTTGCGGGGACTCAATCGCTGTAAACTGCTGCAAGGCGGCGTCCGCCGCTAAAAGGCCGCTAAAGCTTCCTTCTCGCCAACATCAGGTGACTTGTCGCTGTCCGTTGGTTAGTCAGCCAAGTTTCTGCAGGGGATGCGCCAAACTTTTGAAGCTCATGAGCATTTGCGACATCTTCACGGTCAGGCTATTCGGAGGCATCACAACGGACGCAAGGCCTTCAAACTACTCGAGGCCTTAACATTCCGACGTCCATAACTTATCCTGCTAGAATTGACCTCATATCGAAGCCCAGTCCGGCACCATGTCACAAACAATTGGCATGGTAAGTCATCTCCTTCCTGCCTGTCCACGGCGATCCTCGAGGGAAACATTGGATACAGACAGAAAGAAGACAAATTTCAGCTAACTATTCACAATGATAGACCCGACTAGCCTACTCGCGAGTATGGCATCACGTATCCGCTAAAGCCCCTCACCCCATCTTGACGACCAAGAAAGTCGCCGTGGCCGCCGCCGCATCGGCAGCGACCACCAGCACCACAACACCAGCCACATCGACCACGAAACCAAGCCCGTCTCCTCCCGCGACCGCGACCGCCCCGGCCGACGAGGACATCACGCCGCCGTCGCTCGGCCGGCTCGCATCGCGCATCGCCGTGCTGCTCATGGGCAAGCACAAGCCCACGTTCGACCCGTCGACCGACTGCGGCGACTACGTGGTGGTGACGGACTGCGCGGCGCTGCACACGACGGGCCGCAAGAAGTGGCGCAAGACGTACTACCGGCACAACACGCGGCCCGGCAGCCTGCGCGCGGTCACCATGGACGCGCTGATGGAGGCGCACGGCGGCGCCGAGGTGCTGCGCAAGGCGGTCAGCGGCATGCTGCCAAAGAACAGGCTGCGCGACGGCCGCCTGGCGCGCCTCAAGGCGTTCGAGGGCCCCGCGCACCCGTACCGCGACAACCTGGTGCGCTTCGGCGGCGTGCCCGTCGGGGAGAAGGGCTGGGAGCGGGGAGTGGAGCGCGTGCGCAAGGCGGACCAGGAGAGGTTATGAGGGAGGCAACTTGGTTGAAGTGAAGGTGATGACAGCTTGAAAGGAACCGCGTCAGCTTGGGGACGAGGGCTCAGATACATCATGTATTATTTGTGTAATATATATACAAAAGCGTTCATACGGCTATAAACACTACCCATGATATGAGTTGCAGGAACACTTGATTCTTATCCAGGACGTCCATGAACATGTTCAGCATTTTTCAGATGAATCCTTGCTTCTGCAATGACAAAAACTCGATCTTGCCTAGGTTAGATTACGACAGACAACCGGGTCCGGATCGCAGCGTCGCTCTTGAGATCCTACTCTTCCACACGGCGACACGAAGAAACGCTTCCAGGTTCAAGCCCATCAGCTTCAGGAACATAACAGAGATGAACAGCCATGTGCATCTGTCAGCGAGTACCAGCCCGTCGAGCAAGAACGTCATGGCCTTTGTAAGTATCTTTTTGCCCGGTTCCCTCGCCTTCATCACAGGCATGGTGACAGCAGCTGTTGAACGTAGTGTTTTGATCTATAAACATCTTGCGTATGTGGTTTCCAATTTCAGACGCTAGCAAGAGAAAAAAGGACAATGCTATTTGCGACGGAAAAAAAATGACATCTCATCACCATGCCATGCCATGAGCGGGGTTTTAATTTATAGCTTGGAGGAATGGCCATCGCGGGAGACTTCAACCTTGATGAGGCCGTTAGGGTTGCTCTGCGGCACGTAGACTTCGGCGTCCTTGCCGGTATTCTTGATGCCCTTGTGCCAGCTCAAGTCTATTCATGAAGTCAGTTCAGGTTCCCCAAAAAGAAGGCGACTTTTGTAAAAAGCCAAACATACCAAGCTCAAAGTAGTGCTTATTCGGCAGCGAGTAGTACACCTTGTTGACCTCGGGGACGGCGGCCAGGATGTCCTCGGACATCTTGTACATGGTGGCCTGGACGCTGGCGCTGTTGTCGTCAGCGAAGCGCTTGAAGGTGATGGCGCGAGCCGCCTCGTGCGCGGCGTCGAATCGCGGCGCCGCAGCGCGCACGGCAGCCAGGTCCGGGAACACTTTCCAGTCCCAGCTGGCGTCGACGTCCGTGGACATGATGCGGTCCCACGTCTCCGGGAGCGTCGTGAACTCGTCACGCACGAATCCATGGAACGCGGACCCCGTGCTCTTCAGCACCGTGAGGTCCGCAATACCGCTGTTGATCGCGAGGCCTCCGCGGCGGGACACGCGCGCGGTGACGGTGCGCTTCTCCTCGCCCTCCTTGACGAAGCTGTGCGGGTGCGGGCGGCCGTCGACCTGCATGCGCGCCCAGCGCGTGGTCACGATGCGCACGTTGGCGACGTGAATGTGGGCGTAGGTGTCGACGAAGTGGGCGCCGACGGTGGCGGCGAAGAGCTCCGGGGGCGTGACGGGGTGCTGCTTGGCGAGGATGAAGACGGTGTTCTTCATGGAGTCGGTGGCGACGACGACGGAGTTGTCCGCGCGCGTGTACGAGGTCTCGATGTCGCCCTCGAGGAGCACGCAGACGACGGTCTCGGTGATGCTGTGCACGCCCGTCTTGGGGTCCCGGTGCGCCTTGAAGAGGCGGACATTGTCCTTGCCGTAGCGGGCGGCGGTGATGGAGGGCATCTTTGATGTGTGGTGGTGGCGTTTGAAGCGGAAGCTGGAGGGGTAGGTAGGGGGGCGTTTGCAGAAGAGCGATTCGAGATTTCGCAAGAGGAAAGAAGAAGACTCGGTTGAAAGGGGACTGTATTTGAATTTATAAAGATGGAGGAGTGAAAATGGGAAGCTCTGAGAGCCGGATCTGATGGCCCTTTATAACCTTGTTTGTCGTCGGATGTCCCCGTGGCTTGGAGATTGGCGCCGGGCGGTGTTGGTGCTATCAACGTTTGGTGCACAGAGCTCAGAGCTAGCGATGACCAGGTGCGCTGACGAGAAATTTCCTGGTGCAAAATTCCAAGACTGTATGCGCTTGGGAAGAGAAAATTCCAAAAACATGGAAACGCGGCGAGCAAACTATTTATGTGCCGTTCATGGAACAAACAGGCCGGATATGTACCCGGCAGGCATGAGCGAGCCGCTTCACTTAGTTGGCCACGTCCCCCGCCTCTCTATTTCTCCTCATACCATACAAGATCTCCTGTAGCTTGTCCACTAGTTATTACCACGACGCTAGCAAGGAAGAGAAAAGGTGCATTGGTTCCTGGGATTGTCAGACGGGGCAAACTCTAGCACGGGGAGCCGTTTGCTGGCTTGGAGCCGCACATGTATGGAGGGGGGATCGGAGCCCGCCGAAATCCAGCGGCGCGGAGGGCCGCCGGGCTCCACGGGGGTCTGAGATGGTTCTTCTTCCCCAATGTCACGTCATGTTTTCTTCCCGCGTGTCCGCCTTGTGACTTTTTTCCTTTGGATGGGGGTTTTTTTGGAGAATCTTTTTCGGGAATCCCATTCTCGCGTCTTGCAAAACGCGAGAGCCGACTACCTCCCAATCGTGGCTCCCAAGCTAACCGTGGATGATCAGATGTTTTCGGACGCTGTGATACCAGGGTGCGGGCCGGACACATGGCGCGCGGTGCCGAGCGAGCATTCGGGGTAGAAATCATCAGAAATGCGGCTTTCTATGTGGTGTAACTATGCGTGATTGAATCGAGAGTTGGCTCGACGTTATCAGGCATTTCTATCAAGCAATTCAGATAATCGAAATGCTGATGGATGCTAGGAATGCATACACACGCCATCAGCCAACCACCAAGCCCAGCACTACACGCACTAACTTACATATGTAGTTACACTCGGCTCCCGCAATGTGAGTTCAACCTCTTTCAAGCTTACGATTTTCCAAGAAAATCCGACAATTATGCCGGAGCCCAGAATCAGAGACTGGAACAAGTCGAAGTTATCATACAAAGCTTGGTCATTTTTTCATCTTGCAGTACTGATAAATCTTCTTTCTGCTAGCCATTTTAGCTCGTCAACTAGATTCACACCTTGAACCACCGTCAGTCAGGACACTGCAAGGCCGCTTGTGGGATATCTGCCGTAAATGTTCTACATGTTCGGCAAACAAGTTTCAGCGATTCTACACTGACATCGCTGTGATACCTCATCCACAACATATCGGCGTCGCTCTATCTTGTCGTACAGCATGTTTGTACGGATACCCAGCCAGCCTGGACCAGCCAGCCAAGCTGGAGGCCGCAACTGTGCAACAAAACAGGGGCTTTAGAGCAAGGATCAGTCGGCAATCCCTCGCAATTAAAAAATTCGTTCTCTCTAAATTATGATTCTATATTAATCCAGTACGCAAGCTGAGACCTTGGCTGCAGTTGGCGAGGCTCACTGCCCAGCCTCGGAGAGCTTGCTTGGTCTTGCTTGCTTTTGGCTGCCTGGCGCCCCGCCCAGTCAGCCTTAGATCGACTGGTTTGCAACTATCTCGTACCAACAAACCATCTTCCCCTCAAGCCTTTTAATCCTCGTCCTCCATCGACATCAACTCCCAAACATCGACGGCTCTCGCGCGCTGAGACATTGCATCGACCCGCTGTCAGTCCCAATCCGACCCAACCACGACCACTACTACCCAAGGGCTGCTGCATCGGATGTGGCACATTGCGCGACAACCGCCCGATTCCCGTTCGTCGTCGTCCTCCTCCTCCTCCTCCCGCGTCCCTCCTCCGTCCTGAAGCGCCCCCGGCATCGCAGTCCACGAATGCAGCACGCCCGCCAGAGGGCACCGCGCCAGCCGGTGGGCAAGACGCCGTCACCATGCTCGCCAATTCCTCCGAGGTAGGCCCAAGAGGCCAGACCCCTCAGCAGCCGTCCAACGGCCGTACCAGCCTCGACCGCGATGGGCCCTCGGGTCTCCAGCCACCCGCCGCCGGTGCCCATGCCGCCTCGATGCGCAACCTTTCCACGTCGTTTGGCCCCCGCGGCAGCAGCCTGAACCCGACCGCCGCCCCTGGTAGCTTCAGTTCCGAACTTCGGAGCCAGATCCTCATGTCCAGCCGCGCCGGCAGCAGGCTCGACGTCGGCTCCGTCTACGCTGGCGGCGTCATGGACAAGGTCCTGGAGGAGGCGCCCCACGACTTCGCCTCGGAGCAGCTGCTGCTGCAGCTCAAGGACCGGCTCACCCGCGAGATGAAGATCAAGGAGGGCAGCGAGAACATGCTCGAGGCCCTCAACGTCAAAAAGGCCAAGCAGACCAAGGACCAGCGCCTGCGCGTCGAGGCGGAGCTGAGCGCTAGCAACATACGCATCCGCGAGCTGCGTCGCAAGATATCCGAAGCGCAGCAGCAGCACACACGACCGGCCACCCCGACGCCAACATGGAGCCAGGATACCGTCGTATCCAACGGCAATCGGTCGAACCAGAGCCCTGTCAAGTCCAACGCGGACGAGTCTGATATTGACGAGGCCGCCGAGAGCCCCTCGTTCGCCCTCGCCGAGTTGCTGCAAGCTCTCGAAGTCGAGGGCATGGTGCCCGAGTACTACGTCAGCCGCGCCAACCAGCTTGTCGGTCTGTTCAAGAGACATCCCGCGATCAAGTATGACTTGGTGTGGTCCATCTTTGGCATGCGCATGCAAATGATGCTTCTCAGCGAAAGTCGCGAGGTCGTCGCCGCCGGCTACCGAGTCACGCGATATGCCATTTCTGACCTGGCCTCGCTTCGCAAGATCCGCAGCCTCAACACTGATTTCCTCGTCGTTCGCTCCCTCAACAACTACCGCAAGGCCGATGTGGAGCGCGAGCAGGCTCTCAAATTCGTCAGGGCGTTTCTTGACGTTAAAGACGGCGTCAAGGAGATATCGAGAGCTGTCGTCAGAACCATTGCTGCTGTTGCCGAGCAGGGCGAAGATCGGCGTTCGACTGTCCCAGCCCATGACCAGAACATTGATCGTCTGCGTCCCATTTGTATCGAAACCTTGGCCGAAATTCTTGTCAGAGACGCTCCCCTATTAATAGCGTCGGGTGGCCTTGGGCCGTTGTCGGATGCCCTCTCTGAAGGTTCATACAAGGCCTCTGAAAGCCTGGCTTCCGTCTTCCTCTTCCTTCTCGATTCGCCACAAAGACGCAAGTACCTCCAGCCCAGCTACGGTCTAGATGCCCTCTTCACAGCATTTACCGATCCTCTGGGGACCAACGAAATCATCTTAAAGCAAAGCTGCCGCGCCATCGCCATTGCGATGAGGTCATGGTCTGGTATCATGACCCTAAGCATGTACGACTTTCGGTCTATCCGATCTCTCATCTACAGTATGCTTCTTCCCGCCGAAAATTTACGGGAGACTGTGCTGGATCTCTTGTTTTCTTTACTGCGAATCAAACCTCCTGCTTGGGCGACGTCTTTCCTTGCTGGTCGTCGATTAACTACCTATGGTCGCGTTGCCAATATGAAGTCGGGCGATGCGAAAGAACGGCCGGCGCCATACATGGAGGAAGATGGGACTGAGCAAAATTTCGTCGATCACTATACTGCTCTTATTCTGGCTATCCTCATCAAGGCTGGCCTGATGCATAGCTTGTTGCAGACTGCGCAAATAGAGCAAGACCCTATGGTGAAGCGCAAAATATCGCTACTGCTCTCAGAGGTCCTGAAACTTGCCAGCCGGCTGCTACCACCGACTTGGAGCGCGGAGCTCCAGCTACTGCCCGAGCTTTTCAAGGCCGCCACCGATTTTTCCACGGAGCAGCATTTTGTGGCAACCGGCATTGTCTATCAGATAAGCAGCGTCAGTAAGACCTTATACAGGAGCGCACCGTCGGAAACAATGGCTAGTATGCTTCCCTCGAGCGACAGCATGATCGATTTGGCCGCCTTGGAAGAGCAACCTCGAGCAAATACCACCCTTATTTTGGACGATACCGCCTTCCGCCAGTTGCTGATCGACTCTGGTGTCCTCAACAGTTCCAACTATGCGAAATGGAATTGGGACATAATCATGAAGATTATCAGCGGTCCGCTGCATACCGGCAAACGGCTAGAGGAAGCCGTGAGAGCATCCAAATGGATGAAGCGCATCATGAGCTTCTATCGGCCATTCAAATACAAGTTTGCCGAAATCAAAAACACGCGCAATACGCAAAAATATATTCAGGCTGGTTGTGCCTTGATGCACGCGCTGTTGCAATCGAACGAGGGCGTCAACATACTGGCTGACAGCAAACTAGTCCGCCAAATTGCAGAATGTCTTGCACAATGTGATCCGACAAGCGGTCTGACTGCGCAGTATCCATTATTTGCAAAAGATCGTCTTACCGATACTCTTTGCCATGGGTATTTTGCCATGCTTGGTGTCTTAACTGGCGAGCCCAAGGGCATAATGCTTCTCGAACGATGGAAGATGTTCAACATGATGTATCACATTGTCGACTTGAAGCAGCGACCAGACTTGATCAAGCTTCTGCTTACCAACTTTGACTATACGCTGCAAGGACATCACCGTGTATTGCTCGCCAAGGCTCTTACCGCGGGAACAAAGGATATCCGAATTTATGCAACCGAGGTGCTACGCAAGTGTACCCTTCGTCGTCCTGTTGCTACCAACGCACTGGGGGATGTCAGCGACTCCCGATGGGCCATCCAGTTGTTATCAACGCAACTTTACGATCCCGAAATCGATGTGTGCGCGGCCGCCGTAAAGATCTTGGAGAAAGCATGCAACCGAAAGAGGTACCTAGAATATGTCGTCGAGTGCAGGCCAGCTTTGGATCATCTCGGTGAGATTGGCGCGCCGCTACTTCTACGTTTCCTATCCACCTCGATCGGGTATCACTATTTAGACGGACTTGACTACATCAGCAACGAAATGGATGACTGGTTCCTGGGTAGAAACGACAGCTACGTCGGCGTCGTTGAGGCATCTCTTGCAAAAGCGTTCCTGCTAGATGGTGACGAGCATGGACAGCAATCTACCATGTTTGACGAACCTAGCCACGGAGCGGAATTCCATGACAACCATCTACCGCCTCATTTCTACAGAGAGCTGACGAGAACAAAGGAGGGCTGCAAGCTGTTGCGAGACAAGGGGCACTTTGACGAATTCGCGGCCACAATTCGCGATCATGGTATGCAAGCAGAAGACACGGAGCTCATCACCAAGGTCAAGGCCTGCATGTGGGCGGTCGGCAATGTTGGTTGCATGGAGCTTGGGGCGCCATTTTTGGAGGCCAGCGACGTGGTTGAGCATATTGTTCGCATTGCCGAGGCGCACGACGTGATGAGTCTCCGAGGGACGGCATTCTTCGTTCTAGGCCTCATCTCTCGCTCCACGCATGGGCTGGAGATTTTATCGGAATATGGATGGGATGCGAGTACGACGCCGACGGGTAACTCCCTCGGATACTGCCTTCCAACCGATCTCAGCAAGCTGCTATCGCTGCAGCCATGGCAGCCAGTTGTAGCGACATCCATTGAATTGCCCGTCACGCAACGGACAATTCGCGACCCGCCACCGGTCTGGAGCTCGACGCCGGCCAAAGAAAATGCAGAGATTCCGCCTTTGCTCACCGACGAACAGGTCAACTCGCGCATTGTCGAGCTTCTCGTAGATCTCGGTAACACGGTCCTTTATAAGAGGGCAGCGATGGAACTACAGAAGCTTAAGCAGCGCAAGCCGTCGGCGTTTCGCAGCACCGACTTTTTCAAATACGTCATGGGACTGATGGAGTGGAACCACTACCGTCTGGGCGTGCGCAGGATGGTGATTGATTTCTTTGACAAGAACGTTATGCGCCAGATTGTCTTTGAGGAATCCGATGACGAGGAAGACGAGGAAGATGAGGAGTCGGAAGAGAGCAGTGAGGGGGAGTCGGAAGGGGAGGACACCATCTCCAAGCGCGCGCAAAAGGAGGAGGAGCAGCGACAAAGGTTTCGCCAAGCAAATGGGAGCGAGAAGGAAGAGGACGGAGGGGGGAATTCGAGCGGCAACAGTCTCAACAGCGACGACAACCGCACGGAGAGACAGCGCAGCGTGAGCGAGCCGACCGAGTACCTACGAACCAGCATGCTGCCTCCGCCGCTTAACTTGGGGCGGTAGATTTGGCATTTGACATGTTATCGGTTCACTTCTGTATTTCTTTAGTTCTTTCTTTTTCTTTTTTATGTTTTTCTTTTTGTTTATGGTCCTGTGTCGGCACAGCATGGCGTCGGGTGCAAACATCCAAGAGGCAGGAAAACCGGAGCGGCTCAGCGGGCCGACCAGGAAATTGATTGCGGCTCCCAGAGAAGCAGGCGAAAGCTGCAAGTCTTGTTTTGAAGAAATGTAATTGTCCATTTTTAAAAACTATACTCATTTACGGAGTCAGTTTTTTCACAGCACACAGAATTCTATACATACATTGCTTGAACTTTGCCGATGTTCGGAGCGGTATGCCGAGACCAACGGCGGCCCAACCCCACTGTATCCGTTGAGTGTTTAAAACGTTGAGTGAAATAACAATAGCGTCGATGAAGTAGCGTTTTGTCTCATCAACCACTGAATCAAACGACGTTGCAATTCTTACGTTTTTTGCTGGAATTTCAAGCTGCCTGCCCACCGCGCATTGCAACCCCGTATACACTGCCACCTGCAATGGCTCAGGGCAGGGTACTAGTCGTCGCCGGCTCCGACCCCTCCGGCGGGGCGTAAGTTCACGAACCCGGGGGGGGGGGGCGGACAGTGGCCTGGAGGCGGACCAAAAGGTACTCGCGGCGCACCAGTGCTACGCCATGACGGCGACGACCGCGCTGACCGTGCAGAACACGCTCGGCGTCACGGGCGTGCACGTGGTGCCGGCCGAGTTCGTCGGGCGGCAGGTGGACGCCGTGGCGGGGGACATTGGCGTGGACGTGGTCAAGACGGGTGAGCCCCTCTTTCCCCTCTCCCGGGGGACCGAGAACGAGAGACAAGAAAGGGAGGGACGCTGACATCGGCAAAAGGCATGCTCGGGTCCGCGGAGACCATCGACGTCCTGGCCGACATGATTGACAAGCACAGGCTCACCACCGTCGTCGTCGACCCGGTACGCTCTCCCAACGGCACCATGAACGTTTCCCAAGTCGCTCATCCCCCTTCGCAATAGGTCATGGTGTCCACGTCCGGCGCGGAACTCCTCCCCCGCGACGCCGTTCGGCACCTCGTCGCGCGTCTCCTCCCGCGCGCCACGCTGCTAACGCCCAACGTCCCCGAAGCCAGGCTGCTGCTGACCGAGACCGGCCCGCACGGTGACGTCGGGGAGGAGGGGGTCCGCGGCGTGGAGGACCTGGAGCGGCTGGCGGGGAGGATCCGCGCGGAGCTCGGGCCCCGCTGGGTGCTGCTCAAGGGCGGCCACGTGCCGCTGCGCGCCGCCGACCTAACCGCCGCCGCCGCCGCCTCCGACGAGGAGGAGGAGGAGGAGGGGGATTTGGTGGTGGTGGACGTGCTGGTCGGGCCGGAGGGGGCGACGGAGCGCGTGCAGAGCGCGTTCCAGAGGAGCACGAGCACCCACGGCACGGGGTGCTCGCTGGCCTGTAAGTTTTTTTTGTCGGGCGTGGGTGCGGTGCCGTGCCGGGTGCCGTGCCGGGGCGGAAGAAGCACCCTGGCTAACCCGTCTGCCAGCGGCCATTGCGGCGAACCTCTCTCGGGGCAACGACGTGCCCGCGGCGGTGCGCGCGGCGTGCCGGTACGTCGCGGCCGGCATCCGGGCGGCGCCGGGGCTGGGCGCGGGTCACGGGCCGCTGAACCACTTCCACTCCTCCTACGCGCTGCCCTTTTCGCCGTACGTCTTCTCCCCCACTCACTCACCCAAGACCGCTCCGCATTCTCAAACGTGACCTTCTGCTGATGCCGCCCGCAGGGGCTACTTTGTCGAGTACCTCCTCGAGAGACCCGACGTCAGGCCCGTGTGGGACGAGTTCCTGCACCACCCGTTCGTCATGGCCCTGGGCGACGGCACGCTGCCGCTCGAGTCCTTCAAGGGGTACATCATCCAGGATTACCTGTACCTGGTGCGGACCCGTCGTCCTCTTCTGGCTCTCTCGCTCCTGTCGATAATTTTCGCTAACGCGATGGGATGGACAGGTGCACTTTGCGCGCGCCAACGCCCTGGCGGCGTACAAGACAAAGAACATCAGCGACATTCAACGAGTGCGTTTCCGTCAAGAGATCCCCGACGAGATTTTTGCCGCAGGCGTGCCCTCTACTCACCCATCCATCCTTCCCTAGTCCAATGAAATCGTCGGCCACATCGTCCGCGAGATGAACCTGCACATCAACTACTGCAAGAGCTTCGGCATCTCCGAGCAAGAAATCCAAGCCCCCCACGCGCGCCCCCTCTCCTCCCTTCCGGATCTCCCCCGGCTTAACAATTCCCCTTAGCTTGCACCGCGTACACCAGGTACGTGCTCGACGTCGGGCAGTCCGAGGACTGGCTCGCGCTGCAGCTCGCCCTCGCCCCGTGCCTGCTCGGCTACGGCGCCGTCGCGCAGATGCTCGCCGCGCACCCTAGCACCGTCCGTCAGGACACAAACACGTACTGGCCGTGGATCGAGAACTATGGTGCGGCAGACTACGTCGAGGCTGTGCGTCTCGGCTCCGGTACGTTCCGTCCCCTTTCGGAAACTCGATATCCGGGAACCAAGATGTGGCGGTGGTCGCCTTTTTTTTTTTTATTCCTGTTGTTTTTATTTTTCAAATGGTTCATAAAACACGGGCTTGTTTGGTAATCCGGTCGCACAACGAGATTAATTAACCTCGGCAGATCTCATCGAGCGAAACATTCGCCAGTGTTCGCCAGCCAGGATAGAAGAGCTGGTCAAGATCTTTATCCACGGAACCAGGGTTCGTTTCACCGCCACATTTTTCTTCTTTCTTCTTGTGACATGTTCTGACGAGAATTCTAGATGGAAATCGGGTTTTGGGAAATGTTTCCCTTCAAATAATTTGAAATAGATTTCTCTTTTTTTTTTTTTTGTGGTATAGAATCGGGTATCTCGAAAGATAGCTATAGATGGCATCGAAACCCCTGGGCCGGCCAACTCTTTGGGAGGTAAGGACTGCTAGCTAAACATGAAATATATTACAAAAAAGGTTTCAAAGAGTGTTTCGCGCAGACCAGCGCCTTCTTTTCCAAGGGTTCGTTTAATTCTCTAGCCGGGTATGATACACGAAAACGACGGCTCGTCAACGAGCCGTACCAATCACACCGCCCGTTGCCTGGGCGCTGCTGCTCCAGTCGCCGCCGGTCGTGTCCTCGACCCGCCGCGGCTCCTCGCCATCCGGCATCATCAGGCGAAACTCCTGCTCGGGCGGGATGGGCGGCACGGGCGGCGGCGTGCCCGACTCGTCCGCGGCGTCCTGCTCGCGCTGCTTGGCGCGCTTGACGCGGCCCGACTGCTGGCGCACCCACGAGCTGACCGTGCGGAAGCGCGGCGGCGAGTCCTCCGACGCCTCCGTGTACACCGTGTCGCGGCGGCCGTTGGTGGCCACCGTCGTGGCCGTGCTGTGCCGGTGATTGTTCTGCTGCTGCTCATCGTCCTCCAGGTCGCCGCTGTTGGTGACGTTGTTCATCTTGCTGGCGCGGGTTGACTTGCGCGCCTGCTTGGGCGGCACGACAATGTCGCCGTCGCCAAAGCCCGAGGACAGCGAGGACATGTCGCTCATGCGGCGCCCGCCTCCTGCCATGGCGGAGAGCAAAGTCAGGTTGTACTGAGGCGTGATGGAGGACAGCGACGGCTTCGGGCCGTGGGTGGTGCCGGCTAGCTGCCTCGTTTGTGAGGCCCTGCGTGCTTGTGCTGGTGCTTGGGCTTCCATGTCTCCTGGGTCCGCGAATGGTGACATGCTGGGGTTCGGGGCAGACGCCGCTGCAAAGACCCCTGCCTCTGTTGATCGTCCTGGAGCAGATACGTCTCCGATCGTGGACACGCCGAGCGTGGACACGCCCATGGTTGAGAGGCCGACAGAGGACACCGTGGCCCCGATGGCAGGCCCGCCATTGAACTGGGACGCGATTGAGCTCCTCTGTTCAAATGTGGTCTGCACTCTGATAGGATCTAGCCTGGCATTGTCCTTCTTGGGGGGAGCAGGTCCAGCCGAACTGATGGAACTGAATATCTTCTCCGTGAACCGACCCTTGTAAGGATCATCGATGTTCTCCCAGCTCTCCTTCCTGAAGAGCTTATCGCGGACATATGGGATCTTGTCGGCAACTTTGGTGAGACCCTTCTTTGCCTTGTCGAGCTGCGGTCTCATCATGGCTTTGAATGAACCACCGTGGTCAGAGTCCATCCGCTTCTTGCCTTTTCGCCAAAAATAGTATCCGAGTGAAATAACGGCGATGACGACAACTGTTAAGCGATCTTGTTAGCGAAATCCTCGTCACCCCTCGATTTTCCCCAGTACATACATAATACGGCAATGGAGATGATGGCATCCTGCCCGCCAGTGCTGAGCCCGCCACGTGAACCGCCGCCGCCTCCACCACCACCACCACCACCACCACCGTCGTTTCTATCACTATCAGGCCTACTGGGAGTGATTGCAGGAGGTCTGTCAAGTCTCGAGGTTGTCGAGATACTTGTTGACAATGTGGTAGGGGCAGGGGCCACGGCAACCGGCGTGGTGGCTTCCTTTTCGGGAGCTGTGCCCTTTTTGCCACCCGATGTTATGGCAGGAAGGGAACTTGTCACTATGGGTGTGAGTATGATGCGGGTGCCGCTTTGGGTCGTCGCAGTTGCGTCAGGAACAATGGTGCTGAGCGAAAGCTTCGCATCCTCTTCCGAAGACGTGGGCGAGGTCTCTGCGGATGTCCTTGGGGAAGTCTCCGACTACCGATTGTTAGATGGATCCGCGGCACTCATGGACAACAAGAGATTTCTACTTACTGAAGTTGCTGACTCCGATTCTGAGGAGCTCGCCTCTTCCACCGAGGATGGTTGCTCTGCTTTTGGAGGGGGTACATTATCAAGCGGGTTGTCGGTGGGTTTGGGAGGATCAGGCTTTTCACTTGACGGCGGAGGAGTGTTTGTCTTTTGAGGCGGTGCTGGGGGTGGCGGTTGTGGCGTAGGAGAGGGAGGAGGAGGAGGAGGAGGAGGAAGAGCCACGCTCGTGGGTGCCTCTGAGACTTGAGGGGGATTGTTTGTTGAGATGGGAGGCGGTGGTTGTTGAGTTTGCGGGGCAGGATCGTCCGTTGACTTGGTCGATATGGTCGATATGGTCGATGCCGTCGACGAGGTACTTTCATTACCCGAGGATTCGCTCTCACTGGTGGCCCCGATGGCACTGGCAACGGCACCTTGCACACCTTTGACGGCACTGGCTACGACGCCGATGCCTTTATGAAAGCCGTCGTGGACCGAGTCCGCCGCCGCGCCGGCCGCTCCCGCGATACCCTTGCCATCCGCAAAGGCCTCTTCCGCCGCATCGGCCGAGTGGCGAAAGCCATCCGCGACGGCGCCGGCCGCCTCAGACGCAACATGGGTGAAGCCGGACGTTGCGTCGGCGAGCCCCCCCAGCCCCGGGAGCCCCCCGAGTCCCTTGGCGACGTGGTGGCCCGCCTTGCGGCCCTCGAGGGCGGCGCGGATCTCATGAGCCTCCTGGCTGACGCGCCCGCGGGTGAGAATGGCCGGCAGCTCGCGCAGCGGCGCCTTGTACCTGCTGCTGCGCTGTTGTCGGCCTGCGACGCTGGCGGCGCGGAAGCGGCGGCGCTGCTCCTCGGCGACGGAGGCAATGTCAACGTCACTGTCGTCTTCCGTGGTCCATTCCGGAAAGGAGCGGGCGGTGGGTGGGTGGAACAGGTCGTAGGCAGCTTGTTCAATGTCGGCGGGAGGCATGTTGAGAGAGGACGAGCGACTAAGAGCCCGGAGGGGATCCTTGCATTGGTTGAAAGGGCGGCTTATATTGGGAGAGGGCCGAGTAGATGCATCACAGATGCCAACACTCAGCCAAGAAGCTGTCGAGTTCCTTCACTTGTGTCAGGGCTGGTACAACTCGAATCGGGATATGGTGGGCGAGAAACAAAGAGATTCGAGAAGGGGCGGCAAGGAGAAGGAGGAGAAGAAGCAAAAGAAGAAAATCTAGGAACAGAAGGCAATATGAGTGATAAGGGAGGAAGGAGATTTACGAGGCAGATTTGACCAACTATTGCGGCAATACAAGTCGCATCAAATCTGTAACACTCGAGTGCTTTCGGGGGGGCCGTTTGCAGGATGTCAAGCTGCAGAGGAAGCGAGGACTGACGGGTGGACGGGGTGCGCCGTTGCCGAACAAGGGAATGGATCTGTCAGTCAACTTTAGTCGGACGGTGGCTGCAGGAGGAACTCTCCTTGGGTAAGGGACCAGGGGCTCCGGTTGCGGTTGCGGATAGTCCAACTCATCCGACCATCTCTATTTCTACGCGAGGCCTCACAGACGGGGAGCAGGAGGAACTCTCCTTGGGTAAGGGACCAGGGGCTCCGGTTGCGGTTGCGGATAGTCCAACTCATCCGACCATCTCTATTTCTACGCGAGGCCTGGGCAGGAGGGCAGGAGGGCAGGAGGGCAGGAGGGCAGGAGGGCAGGGAAAGCAAGGCAGGAAAGCAAGGCATGGATGGATGGATGGATGGATGGATGGATAGATGGATAGATGGCCCATCCAGGGGCGGGGGAGGGGACGGACAGCAAGTTACACGAGGCAGCGAGGTTATGCAGTAGGCGGCGATTTGGACGGGCTCGTTAGGACGTCAAACCACCAGGCCATGACTTGAGACGACCATGTATGAGCTATGGGTTGTGAGCTATGGAGAGGTTTGGCAGTGGACAGGGGGGAGGGTTGATGATGATCGATGGTGGAGGAGGGGGGAACATGGGAGGACTATGGTATGTAGATGACAAGTTGAACAAGGAGATTAAACAATTTCACGGGGTAATAAATAAATTGATAAAAAAAAAGAACGAAAAAAAAAAAAAGGGAAAAGAGGCTTGAAAAAAAGAAACGATTGCCAAGTTGATATGGGCTGGGGTTGGGTTGGGTGCGCCTCTCTGTTGTGATGATGGATGGATGGATGACAGTTGACAAGACAGACCGGACTTGGTTCCAGCACTAGTTACCCAACTTAAGAAAACCCTCCGGCGGTTGCCTCTGTTTTGATCCTTGCGACATCAGCCCCGTGGTCAAGGGAACTAAAGCCAAAACATGTCGATAAGAATCGAATTGCATAACTAGTATTTAATAATGAATAAATAAATTACCAACCAACTACTACTACTACTACTACATAACTGCTCCGGCAGGCTAAACACCAACAAAGCCAGCCCAGCCAGCTGGTGGGAACTCGGGGGCGTCGCAGAAGCTGCATCTCGACGTTTCATCATCTCATGCGACCCGTATCAGCCTGCACGAGGCAGACGCGAGGCTAACTGGGCAGGGGTATGAAGCAAACCGCTCTCTCCTTTCTCCATTTTCCTTTTTTTCTCTTTCCTTTTCTTTTTCCCTTTTTTTTTTTTTTTTTGCCCTGCGCCTCCTTACACGGAGATGCTGGAACTTTTGTCTATACCATTACTTGTTGTGTGTTGGCCCTATGCCCGCCCACCCATCCTTGGTCGTGCAAGTAAAGGCGCCACCCGAACATATACACCACCTTGTTTCTCACCAGCTCGCCCTAGGGAAACTTTTGGCTGTTTCTTCACCAAAACTTGGCCCTTTTGACAGAACTGATGGTTTTGACACGCGAGGCGTCGCCGGCTCTCGACTGACCATTCATGCAAAAGCCCGGGGTTGGTTTCCCATGCGTACCAGTAATGCCAACATAACACCAGGAAGCTCTGGCTATCATCATCCTGATGACGCGAGCGTTGTTTACCTTCTTTTTGTCCGGCCCAATGCCCTATGGGTAACATCCAGCCACTCTTTGCATGTTAGTATGCTTGAAGTTTCTCATCAAAGCCCCAACCTGGGGTTGGGGGTTTGTGTGCCCCTCGAGCCCCCTCAGTCGGGGCCTTGTGCTTGCTGCACCAATAGTGGCTCACCAATCCCAGGCCTGTGAATCGCAGCTTCCATTGGGAGCTCGGGATTGTACCCGTAGAGCAGTACCAACTGATGGGGCTGCCTGCTTGCCGCCAGCATTGCACTCCAGCCCGACAGTGACAAGCATGGTAGATACCCACCACCAGAATGCCGCTGAGCTCGGAGCGACGTGCAATCATTCCAAGTTTTTGAACTCTTTAATACAATACGCCAGTTCTAGCGGAATTGTATTATCCCCGTTTTGCGAGGCACGGACACTGTACAACGTACGCGAACACCTAGACAAAGGCACCCCGTCCGCGAGCGCCCTCTACCGTCATTGACAGCCAGCGACTACTCGGGATATCTCTCATCAAGCCCAAGTTTGCGTCGCCATTTGAATAATACAGCAGTTCCAATTCAGTGCATTACCAACCGAGTCGAAACTCGTAATCATTGTTCCAACAAAGCCACTCCACCGCTTCACGCTTGTGATACTCTAGCAACCACTTGAGCAAGACACGAGTGAACAATGTACAAAGCAACAGTCTCATAGTAATAAAGATATTATTTCATCTATCTTCTGAAAACTTAAAATACTTAGTCTTAACTGTGTGAGCGAGGAATGCCAACAGTCCCACCAACTCTACCAGAACAACAGCTTGTAGCCAACATGAAGCCATCGTCCCACCCTGAGCCCATCGACCAAAGCAGCAAGATAGCCTTTCCACAGACGCAGAATATACTATATTGATTCAAAGTACTCAGCTTCAATATCTTACTATGCTCATTTATAGGAAACTTGTTTATTGCGTCCGTCATCTTGTTGGCTGTCGTACGCCTCGAGAAGTTGCACTCGATCAACCCTCACTCGGCGCCAAAACTTCGTTGAGATGCCCAGACCACGCTCTCCCGAGTATTTAATAAACTCGAAATCAGCAATATTTCAGATTCTTCATCCATCCAATCACCCAACCAACCCAACCCACGCTCGCTACCGCAGAACCATCACATCAGCAACCATGCCGACTCCTACCACCTCCACCACGACAACTACCACGACTACGACGTCGTCCAATATCTGTGAGCTTGGAAACATTCTTCTCTACGCTTCCTGCTTTTTTAACCCAGAAGATCAGATAGGGGGGATCCAGTCAAGTACCACTACTGTTCCCGGTGCGGTTGTAAATTTACCACGACTATCACGATGTGCCTGGGCTGCCTCACGCCGGTACCGAAGAAATAACGGGTTGATTCTATGTCTGTGGGTAAGTTTGGCAGCAAAAGGCATTCACTTCGGGGAACAGAATAACGCTACGAATGTCTGCTCGCGATTTATGCCCGGCATCAACTCAGTCAAGCCTGTGAGGGAAAAGCAATGACGTTGGTCTCTCCAAGACCAGCATTGGATGGATATTTAGATAGATAGATGTTGTATTATTCGTGTAAATCAAAATTTTTGATTTGCATAAGATTTCTGCTGTAGTTCTACTGCCACTACTCCATGAAAACTACTACTACTCATCCCACTGGGATAAGCGTAATCGCCAGCCGAGACACACATGCCTTTCGGATACCGACATCTCTCAAGCGTTGTCCACGTTACGCAAGCAAAAACTACACAAACAAACATCCCACTATTGTTGTCCCCCAATCCATTGATGCAGGCCATGTTGCTTAGAGCCTTGTCCCCTCTGCGGCCCTGAGCTTTTTGCTTTTTGAGCTCGAAGCAGATAAAAGGCGGCCCCGACGCACCTCCCAACTTTGCCCGTCTACTCTCTCTCCCAACAACACCAACTCACAACCATCACCGCTCGTCAGCAAGGAAGCTTGTCAGCTAAATTCAGAGAACTGTTCTTTTTTCTTCACTTTTAGACCGCAAACATGTCTACCGAAATCCCTTCTACCCAAGTCCCTTCCACCGATGTCTCGTCTACCCAAGTCCCGTCTACCGAGGGCCCGTCTACCCAAATCATATGGACCGATGAGAGCATGGACGTGGTCCACGCCATGACCGACACGACCTTCATCAAGACGTCCAGACTCCCCGTTGCCTGGACGCGACCTGACGGCACTGCCTTCGCTTGGTTCCGGTCATGGTCAGCAGTGCCAGAGTCTTACCCCGTTAGGTGACACCCCCCCCGATCTAACATTCTTCAAACAGGAACCACGAGCGCATCACAAACGAGGCCAAGGCCTTGGAGCTCATCGCCAAGGAGACAACCATCCCGGTGCCCCGCCTGGTCGAGCACGGGATACACCCCGACGGCCGCCGCTATCTCATCACAGAGCGCATCGATGGCGTCCCTCTCAGCACCATCAAAGACGACCCCTCGCGCGTCGAGCGCGCCCACGCCATCGCCCTCGCCTTCGTCAACGACATCGTCCTGCCACAGCTCGCCACCCTCAAGTCCCGCGAGCGCGGCATCGACGGCTTCGTCATGCCGCCTCGCTGGCTCAGCCCCGACGTTCTCCCCCCCTGGCGCGGCACCAACCCCTCCGACCGCGGCATGCGCACGCTGCCGCTCGCCACGCTGGGGTACGTCTTCCAGCACGGCGACCTGGCGCCGCACAACATCCTCGTCCACCACGAGACGCTGGAAGTGAAAGCGCTGATCGACTGGGAGCACGCGGGCTTCTACCCGCCAGGCATGGACCTGTGGCGGGGCACGCTGGACCTGAAGGCCGGCGGGTACTACGACGTGGAGGCAAAGGACATCGTGCCGGCGGTGGCGGCGTACCTGCCGGAGGAGTTCCTAGAGCGCTGCGAGATGTGGGAGGACAAGGAGGAGCTGGCGAGGCTGGTGGCGGAGGGGGGGATGCCGGACCCGGAGGAGGTCAGGAAGCAGCAGCTCGCGGGGAGGGACGGGAAGCTGGAGGGATGTGAGCAGTAGGGCATGTCAAGCTAACAGGAAGTGATCGCGGGTCCAAATCATGTGCTAGTGAGGAGTAGATTTTATCTTTTCTTTTATTCTCACCGTTTGTGAGAAGTCAAGGGTGCAGAACGACAAGAGGCAGAGACAACACCAGTCGGTCCAATCGGAACACGAGGATTGCTGAACACGGGCCAATGGGTGGTTTTCGAGCGGCTCAACGTAGAATTCTGTTGCAAAGAAATCACAGGGGCAATTAGGCAACGCCCTCCCCGCAATCTGGTTGGCCCAAGATCATCGGCATCTCTGCCGACGGCGGCGTGCGGTCCGGGTTCGGAGCACCTCGGCATGTGCAGAGCGCGCGCGGGAGCTCCCGGGGGGGAGGCGTTTTGGTGCGCCCGACGTTGAGGCGGGAAGAGCGAAATGGCACGGGAGGGCGCCCAACGCAGCATTTGGACGGGTTCGGAGAATCACGGATCAAGGCGTTCAGTTGTGGTGGTAATTAGGGAGTAGTTGGTCGGCCGGTCGTACGGCTGACAAGCTCGAGCTGGGTGGTGCGAGGCGAAAGGGGAGAGTAATGTATTAGAGGCACCGAGATGGGCGAGAGGCAGGAATGTGTCATCGAGCTGTCAGCTGGGCGGATACGGATGTGGTGGATTATCACAAGCTTGTGAGATCTGGATGTGGCAGGGTCTTATCTCAAACGCGGCAAGGTGAAAGGAGGAATTGGCATTGTTTGTCCAGGGCAGCCAACAGGTGCCATAGGGAGTCTTTCCACCAGACAAGAAAGACTACCTTAGGTTTGCGTATATTAATTACCACGCTCGTGTCGTACGCCTTTCCTTTTTCCCTTTGGCCTCGTTCTTCTTTCACCTCCTTTTCCGTCCTTATCTCCATTTTCAAGCTGATTTTTCCTCTCCTCCTCCCCATCTCCATCTCCATCCAGTCTTATCGCGCACTGCGTCATTAACTTAACCGCACCAACCGTCTTACCGTGCTAGATTATAGCGGGCCCTGTCTAGCCAACAGGGTGACCCCGAGACGAGGCTCCTCTCCTTTCAGGGCGTCAAAGGCCTGCCAGACCCGCCCACCGCCCACTATCCGTACAGGCGCTGTAAAGGGCCACCGAGACTGCTGCCAGGTGAACCAAGGCCCGTCCGGGCTACCCGCTGAGCCCGCCTTGACAAGCTTCAGTGCGACACCTGGGAGGCTTGGGCAAAAAAAGAAGCACCGCTCAAGTGCCGTGAGAGTGGGTTTGCCTGACTCCAACAGTAAATTTTTGCCCTACTCTTTCTTCTCTCTTTTTCTGAATTCTTTCGGTTTTTCTGGTCCAATATTGAGCCAGCTAGCTTGACTCGTGGCTGGTCAAGGTGCTTCCGCTACTACCAAAAAAAACAGCTCTCCCCTTCTACGGGCCGCTAAAACTTTGTTCGCGCCGCTTTTTTTCTTCGCCGTTGCCGCAACCTCTCCCTCTCCAACGAGAGCCCAGTTCCATTGCGCCAATTGCGCCGCCGCTTGCTTCCTCTTCATCCTTGCTGTGGCCTCCTTTGCCATCGACTGAGTCTCTGCCATCTCGTCGAAGCACCGCGCTCTCCTTCCATTGAACCCCCGACCTCCCTTGTCGCACGGCCACACAAGAATCATGGCCTCGTCATCGAGAGCTATCGCGGCCCTTGCCCGACCCGGCCTGCGGCTCAACACCCCCATGGCCATCAGAAGCTTCTCCGCGGCTGCCCGCGCCTCGTCAATCGCCGCTCGATGCGCCGCCCGTCCTTCCCCGTCCATGAGACTCGCCGTCACCGGCCGCATCGCCTTCCGCAGACCCTACTCAGACGAGGCTCCCAAGCCCAGGCCCGGCAAGCTGCGCACAACCTTTCGCTGGATCTGGCGCCTCACCTACCTCTCCGTCCTCGGCACCCTGGGATACACTGCCTATGTCATCTACGATGATCGCAATCCCGGCGAGCAGTTTGTCCCTGACCCCTCCAAGAAGACCCTCGTCATCCTAGGTATGTGACGCATCTCCGGCTACTCCGACGCTCGGCAACGACCTCGGACTAACATTTCTTCTCCCTCCCCCAAAAATAGGCACCGGCTGGGGCTCCGTCGCCCTTCTCAAGAACCTCGATACCGAAAACTACAATGTCGTCGTCGTCTCTCCCCGCAATTACTTCCTCTTCACCCCTCTGCTGCCCTCGTGTACCACCGGCCTGATTGAGCACCGCTCCATCATGGAGCCCGTCCGCGCCATCCTGCGCCACAAGAAGGGCGCTGCCAACTACTACGAAGCCGAGGCCACCAACGTCGACACCGAGCGCAAGGTCATCACCGTCGTCGACAACTCCGAGGTCCGCGGCGCCACCAGCACCACCGAGATCCCCTACGACATGCTTGTCGTCGGCGTCGGCGCCGAGAACGCCACCTTTGGCATCCCCGGCGTCCGCGAGCACAGCTGCTTCCTCAAGGAGATTGGCGATGCTCAGCGCATCCGCAAGAAGATCATGGACTGCGTCGAGACCGCCGCCCTGCGCGGTCAGTCCGAGGAGGAGATGAACCGCCTCATGCACATGGTCGTCGTCGGCGGTGGCCCCACCGGCGTCGAGTTCGCCGGCGAGCTGCAGGACTTCTTCGAGGAGGACATCAAGAAGCTCGTCCCCGGCATCAGCCCTCGCTTCAAGGTCACCCTCATCGAGGCCCTCCCCAACGTCCTGCCCTCCTTCTCCAAGCAGCTCATCGACTACACCGAAAACACCCTGCGTGAGGAGAAGATTGACATCATGACCAAGACCATGGTCAAGAAGGTCACCGACAACACCGTCGAGGCCGAGATCAGCCGGCCCGACGGCACCAAGGAGCGCGTCGAGATTCCATACGGCCTCCTCGTCTGGGCCACCGGCAACGCCGTCCGCCCCATCGTCAAGGACATGATGGCGCGCATCCCCGCGCAGAAGGACTCGCGCCGCGGCCTCGCCGTCAACGAGTACCTCGTCGTGCAGGGCGCGCGCGACGTCTGGGCCATCGGCGACTGCGCCGTCGCCGGCTACGCCCCGACCGCCCAGGTCGCCTCCCAGGAGGGCAGCTTCCTCGCCCGCCTCTTCAACAACATGGCCAAGACGGAAAGCCTCGAGGGCCGCATCCACGACCTCAGCAGCAAGATGAACCTCAAGGCGGGCAACGCCGCCGAGGACGCCCAGGAGATTGAGCTCCTCGAGAAGCAGCTCCGCCGCATCAAGGACGTCAAGCCCTTCCGCTACTCTCACCAGGGCAGTCTCGCCTACATTGGCAGCGAAAAGGCCGTCGCCGACGTCAGCTGGTGGAACGGCAACCTAGCCACCGGCGGCAGCATGACCTACCTCTTCTGGAGAAGCGCCTATCTTTCCATGTGCTTTAGCAGTAAGTCTCTTTTCTTTTATCTCCGTCTGTCTAACTTCCATCCCACGTCACATGCTAACCACGCCCAGCTCGCAACCGTGTCCTCGTCATCCTCGACTGGCTCAAGTCCAAGGCCTTTGGTCGCGACATCTCTCGTGAATAGAAAACTTGCCAGACAAAAATCGGCGGTGGATGACATGGGGGCATCACATACACCTCATCCTCTCTCCCTCCGCCAGGTCACGACGGCATTTCAGGGTGGGAATTCAAGTCCCGGTGTTGGAGTATAATAACGTGTATCCTTTATTACTTTTTGTTCTTTTGTTTGTTTCGGTATCATAGAATTGGGTCTAGGCTTGCAGAGCATTAAGAGAAAAAAGACGCCGCCATGCGTCCCGGTTGGCCACCTGTATCGGCTACGAATCAGTTCTAGTCATTGTTTGCTGCCTCTGTGCAGTCCTTTACCTGCCGTGGTCGTGTCTAGCTTCGGAATCTACCCGCCCGGGTTGCTGTACAGCCTGTCGCCACACGTGTTCCAGTCGGAGACGATTGCTGCTGTTCGATTGTACCTACCTGATGGTGTCGAAGCGACTGACCAACAAGCTGGAAGTCCGACTCACCACACAAAACGAGAGCCAAAGCCAACCCCATTAGCAGAGTGCATAGATGCAAAGGTTTGTCATTTATGTGAGATCCAATATAGATCCAATATACACACACAGAAGCTATTCCTGATGTCTTCGAGATTTTCTCGAAGTACAGGGTATCAAGACATCTGTGAGTTGCCCAGAAATGCCCACGCCAACCCATGGGCCCACAATTTATGGCCAATTAGAGAATACGTTTCACTTTTCCTGGCTTGCCCGAAAATTTCCCGTGCAAATGCGGTCGAGTCAAAGCAGGCGCAGCCCATAAAAAAAGTCGGAAGGCCCGTCAAAAAGCAGGCTAAGGGAAAAAAAAATCTTTGTTAATCTTTGTCGCAGCCCCTTCACACTCCCCCCAGACATCATCACCTCTTCCTCCCCATCCATCTCTCTCCTTTTCCCGTCGCAGCAGAGGCCCAGGATTTTCCATCAGTCTTTCATCCCCGGCCATTTCAGATCTTCTCTCTCTACACTTTGTGACACGTCACTCGATCGCCCCCCGATAAACACATACTCTCGCACCCCCCTTCCCAAACACAAGATGTCCAGCTACGGCGGTGATCGCGGCGGTCGCTCTGGCGGCTACGGCGGCGGCGGCGGCGGCGGCCGTGGAGGCTACGGACGTGATCGTGAAGATCGCGGTGACCGCAACGGCGGCTATGGCGGTGGTTATGGCGGAGGGTAAGTCTCGCATCTTTTTTCTCTTCCTCTTCCTGGTCTCCCACGTCCGTTTGTCAGGCGGCAACGAGGCTGTGGCGATGTTTCCTCTTCTGCCTGCCCTGGCGTCAGCACACAACGGTGGCGGCTGCACAGGCAGTTCGAAAGAGACATGATGCGTCGGCGAGATGCTCAGTTGGCTAACTCTTTTCCCACAGTCGCAGCAACGGATACTCCAACGGCGGTTCCAACGGCTACGGTGGTGGTGGTGGTGGCGGCTACGGCGGCGGTGGCTATGGCGGCGGCGGTGGTGGTGGTGACCGCATGTCTGCGCTTGGCGCTGGTCTTCGCAAGCAAGATTGGGGTATGTATTGGTGTCAGCTGCTTTCTTCTTCGTCAACGTTACTAACCCTCTTCAACAGATCTCTCTACCCTGCCCAAGTTCGAGAAGGACTTCTACAAGGTTAACAGCGATGTGGACAACCGCTCCGACGCCGAGGTTCAGGCTTTCCGCACAAAGCACCAGATGACCATTGCTGGTTGTGATGTCCCCAAGCCTGTCGAGACCTTCGACGAGGCTGGCTTCCCCCGCTACGTTATGGATGAAGTCAAGGCACAGGGCTTCCCTGCCCCCACTGCCATTCAGTCTCAGGGTTGGCCCATGGCCCTTTCCGGTCGTGATGTTGTCGGTATTGCCGAGACTGGTTCCGGCAAGACGCTTACGTACTGTCTTCCCGCCATTGTCCACATCAATGCCCAGCCCCTTCTTGCCCCCGGCGATGGTCCTATTGTTCTCGTTCTCGCCCCCACTCGAGAACTTGCTGTTCAGATTCAGCAGGAAATCACCAAGTTTGGCCGCTCTTCACGTATCCGCAACACTTGCGTCTACGGTGGTGTCCCCAAGGGCCCTCAGATTCGTGACCTCTCCCGCGGTGTCGAGGTCTGCATTGCCACTCCTGGTCGTCTGATCGACATGCTTGAGGCTGGCAAGACCAACTTGCGCCGCGTTACCTATCTCGTCCTCGATGAGGCCGATCGCATGCTTGACATGGGTTTCGAGCCCCAGATTCGCAAGATTATTGAGCAGATTCGCCCCGACCGTCAGACTCTCATGTGGTCTGCCACCTGGCCCAAGGAGGTCCGCGCCATGGCTTCCGACTTCCTCCAGGACTTCATCCAGGTCAACATTGGTTCCATGGACCTCGCTGCCAACCACAGAATTACCCAGATCGTCGAGGTTGTCACCGACATGGAGAAGCGCGATCGCATGATCAAGCATCTCGAGAAGGTCATGGACAACAAGGAGAACAAGATCCTCATCTTTGTTGGCACCAAGCGTGTCGCCGACGACATTACTCGATTCCTCCGCCAGGACGGCTGGCCTGCACTATCCATTCACGGCGACAAGCAGCAAAACGAACGTGATTGGGTCCTTGACCAGTTCAAGACCAACAAGAGCCCCATCATGGTGGCCACTGACGTGGCTTCGCGTGGTATTGGTGAGTATCATGCCCCCCCTTCCCCCCCTCTTATGGCAACTTCCAGCGAAACATGTGCTATACTTTACTCTCGTGTGTCTAGGGGCTATCTTTACTGCGCGCAATTGCCTGGAATGACCGGATCCACGTGGTTCTCATTGCTTGGAGTCTCGATTCGCAGTGTAGCCGCGCGACGGCTATGCTCGTACTCCACCCTTGTACCTTTTTGTCTCATTGTGGTATGAGTGTGGAGGTTGGCATCTCTTGACCCTGATCAAGTTTGTTGTCTGCCTAGACTCCCTGATCTCCGAGGACGACCTGTGACTGCATTCGTATTCTCCAGGACTGGAAATTTGCATACAACCCGCAATTGGATTGCCCCCACGCCCCTTCGCTTTTAGCAAAACGGGATGACGCATCTGCAGACTGGCCGACGCACCTAGCCAACACCATCTAGAGCTGTGGCAGCTGTCTGCACGACGTCGCACTTTAAGCGCTGGAATAACTTGTTGCTGTAACACGCCTGCGTGTGCTTTCGACTGCTAACATATCGCCTTTCTTTTGCAAAGACGTTCGTAACATCACTCATGTGCTGAACTACGATTATCCCAATAACTCGGAGGACTACATCCACCGTATTGGTCGTACCGGTCGTGCTGGTGCCAACGGTACCGCCATTACATTCTTCACCACTGACAGTAAGTTGTCAATGCCCTGGCAGAGCAAGAATGAGGATGTACTAACATGATGATAGACCAAAAGCAGGCTCGTGAGCTTGTCAATGTTCTTCAGGAGGCGAAGCAGCAGATTGACCCTCGTCTGGCTGAGATGGCTCGCTTCGGTGGCGGTGGCGGCGGTCGTGGCTATGGTGGTTGGGGACGCGGCCGTGGTGGTGGTCGAGGTGGGTTCCGCCGACGCTGGTAAAGGATTTTGGACAAGACGACAATTCTGACGACGACCTGAGCAGGTGGTAACAATGCCAACAACCAGCCGCTGCGCAACCGTCGCTGGTAAAGACTGCGCAACGTAGCACACATCTGATGCTGACGAGTCGTCTGACGACATTCACCATTGCTCTTATTGCTCCAAAATCCAAAAGTATCTAGGCTCACACACGGCGCACTACATGACGGTAAAGAAAACGAGCCAGTCGAGGCTTGCTCACCCGGCGTTTGATAGAGGTCACGGACTGATTTTCATCGTTTTGTCTTCACATTTTTCTCTTTAAGTAATTCACTAGACTATTTGCCGAGCAAGAAGCTCGTGAGTATTGATTTCATGAATCTGATCATCATTTCATTTACTCGCTGCTCGGCCTTGTCTCTCACCTTGATCTTGTGCTGCATGTTGTTGGAGGTGGAATCAGGCCGGCTCGTGGGAGGAGAGTCCGCCTGGGGCTTGGAATGCTTGGCTTGCCCGGTTTGCATTTTTGCTCCTTCTCTTTTTAGATGTCAAGGTACACGCAGATTGATAATAAAAAACGACATCCACTACACGAAAATATGAAATCCTAAAGTTTTGGGGTGATGGTGATGGTGGTGACATCTTGTACCTGCACGGTGACATGCTCTGTTCAAAAAGTTCGTTGGATACGCGAGAACGCGACAAGAACCAGCCTTGCTCGCTTGTTGCCGTCATCTCATCCTTGAGGATGGGTGATTGGCACCTCATAAAACGAAGCCCTGCCACCCTGTCTATGCCCGTCGTGCAATTTTGTTTCCCGCATCTACGTGACCTTGCGCATTTTGTTCTCAGAGATTCCCCTCTCACAACAAGCGCCAGTTGCCAAAACGAGGCAGCGACGACGAGCTAACCAGTCGTCGTCCCGACTGACGTTGCACAACTTTTGGCCGGCTCTTCTTGTCCTCGCATGTCGGCATCATGGGTTGTTCTTGTACTACGCAAAGTTAGCCGCCGGTAGCTACCCGGGAGCTAACTTTCTCGCGTCACGACCAAAACTTGACACGACACCACTCCAGCAACAAGGCGGGGGAGAGAACAACTTGGCGCGTGGCGACGTGCATCCGAGATCCTGCAGTGCTGGAACAAAAAGCTGGTGGGTTCTACCCGACGCGGGAGAGCGAGACAGAGGAGAGGAAATGCCGAGGAAAAAAAGGTTCAAGAGCAAAAGTGCACGTCTCGCGCAGCAAAAGATCCATGGCGTCATTACCTCACCTTGACAGATGCTGCTGCATATATAGCAGTCATCAATAAACTTGTTGTCTTGGCTGTCCTGTCGTCTTCTCGCCCCAAAATTCCATAGCCCAGCGCCGCGGACAAAGGGAACGAAAAACGCCGTTTTTAATATCTGTAGGGCTTAGCCCACGCAGAATAGCAACAGTATAGATAGAGGACGAGAACAATGGGCAAACTCCCTACTCTAGGCTAGCAGGCTAGCACGTCTGCCCGGAAATCCTCGAGCCAAAGTCGTGGGTGTGTCTGATCATTTCGTAGGGAGAGGATGGCGCCGGGCCGACTTGGCTGGGTGGTGTGGTCAACATTGCTAGCGCTTTCTGCACTCTCCGCAATGTCAAGGTGTTTTTCTTCCAGGGATGAATGACGAGGAGGGGAGCCTTGCCGATAATTGAGAAAATAAAATCAAACAAAGAGGATTTGCCTGCTGGGGGCACGGAGGACCTTTCCTCATGTGGAAAATGGTACAGTACACGGGAGGGGAGAGGGGCGGAGGGTTTTTCATGCTGATGAGGGGAGGGGGTCGGCCCAGAACAATAAGATACTTGCAATAAGACGATACTCCAGCAAAAAACAGGAGTGTTGTCAGGGATTGTGGTGGACACGCTCCTCTCTTCCAAGTTGAACTGCCAGTGCTTTCTTGCGAGATAACAGGGCCAAGGATAGAAGCCCCCAACAAGTGACTGTTGGGGTGGACGCATGCAACACGCAGGCTGTCATGTTGCTCGCTCCAACGTGTCTTGCGAACGCCATCCACAGGTATGCACACCACTTCATCAAAACGCCTAGCTGGCTGGCTGGTATAGAATGTCACAAGTGGCCTCTTGGAGGAGCCCTTTCCGCTTCAACCTCTGGCCACGACACGAGGGGCCGGCTGCAGCTTTCCATGTTGTGGCGTTCTCTTGACGTGTACAAGAGCCTCCTTCGCGTCTGTGGCTTTCAATTTCCCTTCTCCACGCGCGCCAGGTTGCCATCTGAGTGCCCTTGGCCATGCTCAATGCGTTTGCCGTGCCCCGTACGACCTCTCCTGCCTCTTGGAAGTTGTCTTCCGATGCACTTGGAGAACGCGGGTCATCAGTATATTGTATCCCCAGACCCAGCCTGTTGACAGGCAGACGAATGTCCGAAAAACGCAGCCCTGTACTGGACCTCTGCTTTGTGGCTAATAGACAACAGTTGGCATTTCTTAGCGTCATGTATAAAGTTGTCTGGCGCAACTGAATGAATCGCCTTCAAAACCACATAGACACTCTGGCGGCGTGCATGGCTTGTGTCGTTGACTCCTGAGCTGTAATTCCAAGTGTCTTTGATTGTCATTGATGTCTGCCAGAAGCTGTCGTGACCTTTCTCAAGGGCAGTTTGACCAAGTGGCTGGCGACTAGTAGCCATGCACAGCCTAAGGAGTTCCTGGAAACGCCAGCCAGCCTCATCGTCAGCAGAAAACGCGCTTCAACCACCCCAAGTCCAACAGTCAACGCATCCCTGTTGACCCCATCGCATGTACAGAGTCTTCCTTCTGCTAATAATGGCGCGTACTGCAAGATTGTCCTGCTCCAGTGTGTGCGTGCGTCGTACGGATGCACATGTACTGGTAGCTGCAGCTGCAGCTGCACCACCAGCTCGAGCCGTCATTTCGCCCTGACGCCTGTTGGAGTCGATGGGCCAGGCCTTCGGCTGGGGTCCGCAGGAGCCTGCCTGACCAAGGCACTAGCCAATAATCACGGGAGTTGAGCGCCGCAAATCACCGCCTTGGTCTCGCTGCATTCAGCGCTCAAATGCCAGCAGCAATGTTGGCACCACCCCTCTCCTACCCATCCTGGCTGTCTCTTCCGAGATTAGTGAACTGCTGCTTCTGCTGGCGGGCACCAACTGGGTAACGGCCGTCCGAAATTCGTCGGATAGTGATAATATGAGCATCATCGACCATCTTTCTTGTGGGTGATCGAGAAGCCTTAATTGCTATTAAATGTGAAATCAGTTTAAGACCTCTGGAGCGTTAATCACCAACGGAACTTGTCCTGAGGCAATTCGTACCCGCTTAAGCCAGCCTACATGGGGTGGCAGTACGGCTAGCTATTGCTTCTGAGGTACGGAGTAGCGTATATCTGTATGAGTTGTCTTTGGCTGTCCCATGGACGGCAGGTCGTCAAGGGTCAGCAATGGGTAATGTGGCCGCAGAACGTTGCACTCGTCTGCAACCCATGTGTCAGTATATGTCGCTGTCTAAAACAAGAGTGATGGCTGGCCAGTTCTGGGCACCATGCAGACCAGGTTCGTTCACGTCGAGGGGGGTGTGTCGAGCCACTGAGCTCGGGGGTCCGACGGCTGCCCAAACATACATTGCCTGGCAGGCGTAATTCGTACTATTTGTCTTCATGCCCATCCTCCATCATCGCCTGACGAGGACAGAAGCCTGATGTGTGTTCTGCATGTCTCTGTCGTTGATTTGCTTGCGCACCCATCTTACCGCGCCGTCTCAAAAGTCTGGGGAAGCTGGAGGGTAATGGTAATCAACGCTTCTTGTCTCGTCGGGCTCGTCTCGTTCCTGACAAGCGCTGTTATTAGTGCCATCTGACCTGCTCCGTCCCAGTTGTCAGTGATCTGGGGCTAATAAAAGCTGGTAAGAAAGAGACAGACTTGTCCAGCCATCAGAACAGAGTTGAACTATTCGTCGGGTAGCTAGCAAAGACGATGATAAATGCCCCGAACCATCTCATTTGATGTCAGTTGACATACTATCAACGTACGAGGTGCTGCCTTATATCGCGCCGTTCCTTCGGGCTGGCGTCGAAGCATTAAGCGGTAAGACTTCCTCTCTTGTGACCGCGCACCCTGGCCTCGACCAGGTTGGCCAGTAACAGTGAACGCGGCTGGAGCCATAGACTGCGACAGAAACACTTACTGGTATGGCCAAGAAAGAGAGTGGGCTCAGCAACTCTCGGGACGCCTTGACGCAGACGCATCGCGTTGATGGTCTGGCAAATAGTCCAGTAACAAGAGGCGGGGGATCGCTGCTAATCTAGACCAGATGGCCAGTCGCTCGCCGCCACCGCTGCCATGCTGTCTGGCTAGAAGTTATTAGGGCGAAGCCTCCGGCCTGGCCCAGCGGATGATGTGTTACTAGGATCTCCCCGCACAAAGTAGTGAGTTCTTGTTCTTACTAGTATAGCGTGCATGATCGCGGTGAAATGTTGATGACGGACAGAAAACGGGTGCTCGTTGATAACCCGAAAAGACAACTGTCACCTGGCTTTACAGCCTAGCCGTCAGAGAGTTTGGCCAAGCTACTAAGTAGAATTTTGTTGGCAAGGTAGAGGACCAAACCTTGGGAAAGTGATTGCGCAAAGATTTAGCCATGTACAAGATCGTCGATGCAGAGCATTGTGCCAAGTTAATCAATACTATGGCTCGTCACTGCTGGCCCAGTGTTGGTTGTAAGTTCACACAGAAGTAGTCCAAGGGCGTGGAGCTTTTACTGCCGTTTCCAGTCCAGGCGCGACATGTGCTTTCTTGAAGTGATCCGTGAAATGAGAATGCTGTCAGGTATCTTGTGCAACGTTGGCCTGCTGCTGTAGCGCATAATTGTCGTCTCAACTTCGATAGGGCATTAGTGGTTCGCGTCTTGGTCGTCGACGCTAGCTAGTAGTGCACCCCATTGTTTGCCAAATGTTGGAACTGATACCTATCCAAGGCAACACGTTGATTCCATACTTGATAAACGCACAAGCCATGTGTTCGGTAATAGCCTAACAGGTGGCGTTAATGCAGGCGCTATCAAGCCTGAAGACTGCCCCAGCACAAGAGCAGAACTTGTCTTGAAAGTTCATAATGAGCGGCGAGAATGATTCGGAACAGTGACCGAATTCCAATTCGTAAAAGGGAAGCGTTTCTATAGTCTCACGGCTTGAGTCGCAGATGGTAGGATGCAGGCCGAATGCATGCGAAGTAGGGCAAAGCCCATTCTTCAATCCTGAGTTGGCCCTCCCAGGAGACAGTTGAGCCACCTGTGATAGAGACCCGGAGGGAGCGGTTGACTGTTGTGGAAAGACCATAGATGGGAGCTGTCATGCTCTGTGACTCTCCAGTCGTACCTCATTGGAAGCCGTGTTTCAGGTGAAAGGATGTTGGCCCATGCTTTGACCAGCCGTCGGAGGGGAATGGATATCTGGGCATGCATCGAGCGACTAACTGTATCGTGTGTGCCGTGTCTGATGTTCTCCGTTGTAGAGCCATGTGCCAATTCATCCCACCAACAACGCAACTTGAGACCAGCCTCTCGGCCCTTGTCCGGAAGGTGTTGTCACTGTAGTGTGGGGTGTGTGGACATGGTGGCTCCAGCCCCCTCCACCTCTCGCAGAGTCGCAGAACCTCTAATCCACCCCTGCGACTTGACTCCTGGTTCATTTGGCTGGTTGTAATCGTGCTCTCCCAGGTCTCACCGCACTTCGGAGAATACAATCCCGCAGTGTCCTGTAGAGGGTGGAGTCGAGGCTCCATGGGGATAGGTTGAAACGAGAGTTGAACAAGACAGACGTCCGAGCTTTCTTTGGAGATGCCATGTGTAATTAAGACTGTCGACACAGAAAAAGAAACGAGAAGACGGGTGGCATGATAACCAACTATGGCGAGTTAGACAAGTCGTGGATACAGCGTGGGCTGGCTTGGCAGAGATGTATATGTGTCGGTCGTATATGGTGCTGGGTGATCAGAGATACACGTAGTGTCGTTCTGTTCTACTGAGGCTGAAGAGGCTGAATTTGGAAACCGATCTAATAGTTCTCTCGTTCCATCTTGCCCAAGCGAGGCAAGGCTTGAAGCACGGCGGCCGCGTTAGTGCTTGTAACGTTTAACAGCACTAAAGAGCTATCGTACAGAGATCTTAGCGAATGATCGCAAAACCTTGGTGAGGTTGAGGCACTTCTGCAGCGCAGTGGAGAAACCACGTGAGAATCCCAGGTAGTTGTGGTTACACAAAGCTGAAGCCACCACTGCCAGGATGGACTGTTAGACGGGGTTTTTGAAAAGGATTCAGGATGCGCCGCAGTCGCACATGACGGTCATGTACATTCTGCCATGCTGGGGCAAGCCACACTGACGAAAACCTGGTTCTGCAGAGCACGGAGACCAGGCATGCAGTGGTCTTTTGTTGCAGTTGCCGAGCTTTTATTGTTCAGTCATGGTGCCCGAGCCAAGCGAACGGGTTTCCAGCTGATGGCTCTGGTTCAGTCGCCGCCACATAGCTGTCTGGCTACCTCCATGTTGAAATGGAATTTGCATCTGCCTGCCTTCAAGCACTTCTGTGTAACCGTCCTTCGTTGTTAGTGCTATGCTGGGGCCATCTGCCCTCCATACATAAGTTGGGAATAGCACAGTGTTAGTACCTATCGAGTTAGCAGTTGAAGTACCCAGGCCAGGGGCATCACCAGTAGCGTACACCCAAGACCCGATCCACTGGCGCGACTGCTATAAATAAAAGTGATTGGAGGCGGGGAGCGGCAGTCTCGTCGGGATGCATAGCACAGACAAGGAAATCAACAAGGTCTTTCCTCGGCGATATATGCTGGGCCTTGGCGAAGACGGCAAGTTTGCAGTGCTTTGTGAGCTGGCTGAAAGCTGGCGGCGGAGGCAGACTGCGGGGTGGTGGCTTCAGAAACATTGAAACAGGAAGCTCGTGGAAACCGTTGCGCCAGTGGCTACCGTTGCAGATCGCCTAGAAAGCTGGGCTGGGGTCATGCTTCAACGCTCGTTGTCGGTGAGGGAGACGATATATGCGCACGCGGGACGGCAGGCGCTGGCGGTCGAGAGCAGGGTAGCCGTCATTGCCGAGGCGTGTAGGCGACTAGGTACAAAGGTAGCGGAGTGTCTGTTGTGTATGCAGGGAGATGTGAGATAGGCACAAGAGGACGCCATGGCGGCGCATGGGTACGGATAGACATGGCGACAATGCATGCGAGCTGCAACAGGGCTGCAGAGGAGGGTGTACAACAAGACATGCCGGTAGTGGCAGGCGAATTGTGCTGGTGGGATGCAATGTGGCATATAATTACCCCGGTTGCGTGGAACGGGCGGCTTGGACGCCGTGTCATTGCAGAAAGAATCCCCGCACACGTGTAACAAGAATCAATCTGCGGCGTCCTCTGGACACATGATATGCGCATGCTATATGTTGATCTTCTCGTTCCGTCCATCGAGGAGACGTTGGATCAAGCCATGAGGCTTCGTCCTGGATCGTGTGCCAGCCTTGGCCAACTCAAGGAATGCGAAGGGGAAGCACAGCCGGCGCGCCAAGTCCCAGGTCATCGGGAATAGGTCGACTAGACTAGTTGACAGGCGCATGGAGACGCAAGGTTAAGAGCTCGGTTCTGGGATTGGGCAGATTTGTAGGAGGCTAGTGGGATAGAGTGAGTGAGCCTGCGCCTGGACGTCGATCTGGGGCTTGTTGGCCTGACTGGGAGGTTATGGCTCGCACTGGCACTCGAGATTTGCACCAGCCCCCCTGGGGATGTAGCGTGACAGGAGGGCTGGCCGAAGCTGTAGATAGGAGGAGATGGCCATGACACTACTTGATGGTGGTTGGATGGCTTGCTGTGGGTGGCGGGCAGACGAGACTGGTTGTCGAAGGAGGGGGGGCAGAAGATTGCTAGAGGCACACCGTCTTGTGCTGGAAGCGGTGGAGCATCGGGGAGGAAAAAGACGAGGTAATCGAAAGACGATGATTGACGGATTAATTGGCAGGTGAAATTGGATGGAAAGAGGCTGGCAGATGGCCGGATTTTTGATTAAATTAAGACCAGGCTGTCCGTTTGATAAATTGGCGGTGGGTGGAGGAGGGAAGAGACGAGAGAAGAGTACGAGAGGAGGTACATACATACATACATACATACATCCATAATAGGTAGGAGGCAGGCAGCTGGGCGGTGAGTGGCGGCTGTTTGAAGGGCAAGTCAGTTTGTTGTATGTGTGTGTTTGCATGTATGACAGCAGATGAGCCAGCCACAATTCAGAGCTGCTCGCTTGGATGAGCTGCAGGAAATGTCTACAACATCTGCATACCCAGTCAATAATGCGCAGTACCTTATTGCTCACCATCGCGTCGCTCGCGACCAGAATGCCGGACCAGGGATTGGTAATGTGACC
Source organism: Cordyceps fumosorosea ARSEF 2679 (assembly GCF_001636725.1). Taxonomy (NCBI): domain Eukaryota; kingdom Fungi; phylum Ascomycota; class Sordariomycetes; order Hypocreales; family Cordycipitaceae; genus Cordyceps; species Cordyceps fumosorosea. The sequence continues at coordinate 279,894 of NW_017387320.1, read as the reverse complement.
TGCCGACAGGGGCTTTGTCTGGGGCCGGTTGCCTGCCGCCCACCTGAATTGGCAGGTTGTGTCTGCAAGCCTCTTTTTTTCCCTTTTCCTTTTCCCTTCTCCTCCTCGTTCTCTCTCGATGGAGACTGCAGCCGAGCAAAGAGGAGTAAACCTGCACGGCGGCATTGGCTCCTCGGCCGCCCCGACCCTTCCGCTTCAAACCGCATCTGTCGGCGCTCGTTTTCGTTATACTCCGTACCCTGTGCCACTGCCCAAGCCGCTGCCTACCCGTGTCAAATGACATGGCCGTGTCTCCCTCCCCTCTTCTCTGTTATTATGCGACAGGTCGGCTGCTGTTGTGTGCCTTGCGAGGCCACAAGTCTCCTCTTGGTGGTCTCATGGTCCAATGTGCCGTCCTGCATGGCATGATACTGACCCCAAACACCTGCAGGGGCGTTTGCTCTGCCTAGCTTCTCTCACAAGTCTGCCTGTCAACGGGGAATTGGCGGCCGGCTGTCTGCCTGCCATCCCCTAAAGACCCAAGTGCCCGGATCGCCGCGCCACTAGGTGGCAGGTAGACAACTGGGACGACCATGGCGCGAGGGCCTCCCTGAGGGATCGAGTAGAGAGGACCCTAACCCGCGCCGGCGTAGTTGGGGGGTTCGTCCCAAGTGCCAGTGCCAGTTTGTTAGCTCACGTCTTGTCAAGGACGAGCGAGGGAGGCCCTCATCGCAGGCTAGTCATGCGCAGTGCCTTGCACTGCTGGACTTGCGTCTTGCCTCTTCAGACTAGATCGATCGAAGAGTTGCGAGGGGCAGCCCTAGTGTAGACCATTGTTCTGGGAACCACTGTGGTTTGATGCTAACATCTCGGACTAGGTTTGACAGGTTAGCTAGTAACGAGATGGACCAGGCAATGAGCGTGGTCAAATGCCACGACGTTGACCTTGAACTGGCATCAGAAGGCATTGCGCTGATTGCGGAGCGACGAATTGACCGACTTTCTGGGTGCCGGCATATATGGCTGCACAGGTGACAGACACACATGCGCCACGTCAATTTCTATTCTTGTCCACACCACTCCCCTCCCTCTCTGTTCGGGCATTCAATGCACCGAACAGCGCGACCCAGTCGCCATGATATCCTTGCGAGCTTCTCGCATGCCTGCCAATCCCTTCGCGAGCCGACCCTGGTCCACCACCGGAATTTGAATCTCGCGAAAAAAGGAAAATAAAAGGGGAAAAGGAAAGAAGATAGACCTTGCCCTAGGCGAGGCACAGCAGGAAGCATGGGGTGCAGGGCGGCCGCCATTCGTGCATGTGTGATGCGATTGCCATGGCCAAGAGCCAAAAAAACAGCGCAGATCGGTGGGCTACTTTGAGGATACGATTGGAGCGGCCGTTGGCTCTCTCAGGCGCCGGGCCGTGCGAGGGAGGCAATCGTCACAGTCGAGCTCACTAAAACCAAGCTTCTTTTCTCGCTAGACTCGTCATGATTCGTAGCGGCTCCCGCTAGAGGAGGCTTGTCTGTTGAAGATGGAGTTTGTTAACAACAGTTAATAGTGCGGTTGCCAGCGTCTCATCGCCTGGCCTGGAGAGAAGCGAGAAGGGGGACTGGTCAGTTAACCCGGAGTTTCATTTCAACAACCAGGGCTGTCAGCAACGTGATAACTAGGCAATGATAGACTCCCAGCAGGGGCGGCGGCCTGAGCCAGGCCGGAGCTCGCATCTATTTCTCTGCGACATTACATGATAGAAACCAGGGCAGAGCGACTGGCCGCCCACTCTAGATGGGGGCCCTCTTCAACGCACTGGCCGCTTCAAGAATGTATGTAAATGAGGGTAAAATGTACAGTCGCAAGTTCCCGTGCATATATGGCGCTTGAGTTCGATTCATCGTCGTGAGCGTGTTCTGGTCCCGAGCCCGTGGTGAAAGGGCTCCTCTCTGGGTACTGAAGGCGGGGGTGAGGGTCGCAGAAGAGAGGCCATCAAGCCATTCCAAGTGGACATTTCTCGAGGGCAGCTGGTAGCGCCTTTTTATCTCTTGCCCCTCCCTAGGCTGGAGATTATGGGGGGTGGCCATTGCATTCCGCACGGACTATGCGCTATGCACTATGCAGGCAGCTCTATAATTTGGTTCACGACGCGCTATACTGTACGTTTATTGCGGATGGAGGATCGATATAATCACAGCCGCCGAACTGGGCAATGATGTGCGAGTGCAATTGGCGAGCGAGGAGAGGCTGCTTGTGCGCAGACCTGTCCGTCTACTACCTCTGCTCCAGCAGAGCAACGGATCTGGGAGAAATTGGCGACACACGCAGAAGCGACAGAGAACAGGCTCGCAAGGCACAGACTGTTACCAGTTAATAGGCCTGCCCCGATGCAACCACACGCGGGCAAGAGAGGTTTTAGCGCAGCCTGGGGCATCCCAGCCCGGGGCAATCAGAGGACTCGGCCGACACTACTCGCAAGCCTGGGACGGACAGGGGGGTTCCGCAGTCTGCTCAGTTTGGGAGCCAGGCCCGAAGTCGCCAAGGTTCGTTCAGTATGACTTACAGCAGCGACCACGCCACGCGGAGGTGCACAAGCCAGACAGACCGGAGGTGCCCACGGCGCTCACAGTGCCGTTTCTGTGTATGTATGCTCCGGATTATCGACTTGCAGCAACTCCGAGAAAGGGGTGGGCGGCGGGGGTTCTCCTCTGCAACGAGACGCACAACAAGAGGTGGTGATAGGCTGCGCATAATCCTTACGGACTGGGCAATGAGCAGACGAGGAAGACGCCGCGGGTGGGACGCGCCTGGGAACGCTTGGTTTGAGCGGGCTTTTCTGGGTCTAATCTGGGCGTGATTTCGGGGCTTTTGCTGACTGGCTTGCACTTTGACTAACAAGAGGGAAACGACACAGCCCTTCGGTGGATGCGGGCGAGACGCCGGGGAACGGCGAGAGGTAGGACGGGGGACGGGGGAGGGAAGACTGCCAAACCAACAAGTCAAAAAGAAGGGCCCAAGGCCGGGACAGGGGAGGATGTAAGAGATTTGTAAGCTGTGTAACCAGAAGATATTCTGACTGGTACGATTGGTGTTACCGCGAGGGAATGAAGCGTAACGGCGGAAGGGGGAGGGGGGGGGGAAACACTGTATTGACACCGGGAGGAGATGACCCGGCAGTCCTTTTTCACACGGCTGCCAGGAAGCTGGAGGCGGTCGTGGAACATGGAATTAGGAAATGATGAGCGCGCATCGTTACAGCCAAACGCATCTTTGTTTTTTACTATCAGGAGACTTGAGGGAAGAGAGATGAGAGATAGCTCCGCGGTCCGTGGAGGTGAGGGAGAGACATGTGCGTCTGGGGGACTACAGGTTCACTTGCTAGCGTGACAGGCCGTACACCCACTACACACCCCCAGCGCGAGATGGAAGGAACGGGGTTGCATGAACTGGACAGGGCGCTGGCCGGGAGTAAGTTTGGCGAGCAGAGGGTATAAAGTTGGCGATGAGGCGGGAGGAGGGTCGAGGGGAGGGTTTGAGTGCCGAGGTGTAGCACAGCGAGCCCCTCACCGGGAGGGCATGAGGGGAGGGGGGCACGAAGGGGAGAATGCGTCACATGAGATGAGCGAGGGAATACAGGGAGACCCTGTGATGCGAGGTTTTCAGGGAAATTTTTTTATTCAGCGCAGGCGAGGCTGATGCAGGGCAATTTAGAAAAGTAAAAATGGTTCATGTGGCGGCGAGAAGTATGGAGTATTCCGTGGTCGTAGCTTTTTAGTGACGTCGACGGTGGTGGTTGAAGAATCGGAGAGTTTCCATTTCGATGGAATGATGGATGAGAGGGGTTCAAGGTGAATTACTCGTGTAAATGGGGAAAAAAAGCCACCAATGAGATGGAGATGGGTTGTCTGACTCTTTTGTGAACAAAGGCTGGAATTGCAAATACCATTGAGAAGTGAGTGAGGGTCAGAGAGGGGGGGGGGGTTGCTTTCTTCTTTGCAATCTCGTCTATGGACCAAGGAAATTCAAAATCCAAGGCAGCAAAAAGAAGAGGACAGAGCTCCACTGATGGCTTGGGAGCTGACAACTTTGCTCCATCATTTTCTGCTTCTTTTTTTCCATGATTATTTTTCATTGCTCTGACTGGGAGAGGCGAGGGAAATGGCCCAGAAGAGAAGAACCCTCGTGCGTCTGGGCTTTTGTGGGGAAAAAAGTCCCGGGCCACACCCCCCCTCCTGCCCCCTAGAAGCGCTGAAAGAATGCCATGATATGGAGATTTTTTTTGTCTCTATTTATTTCCTTTTTGTTCACCTGTTCGTTTTTCTCTCTCTGCAGCTCGTATAGCAGAAAAGAAAAGCCTGATATTTCCGTTTCGGAAACACGCCCCCCCCTCTTCTCCCCGACTTCAGCGCAGTCTTTTGCCGTGCCTGGCCAAGGACAAGTTCATTGTACTGAGCACCAATGTACCAATGTATGTATGTATCCCGTGCGCAGAGGACGGAGTACTCCGTACCGATACAGTAATTCAGTTCGCAGCCTTGGACGCAGTTCTTCTTGTCGATCCAACCCTCTTTTATTATTTGTCATTTCACCGTGCAACGTTCATACAACCCTTTCCCTCCCCCTCGCACAGAAAAGCCTGTTGGTGCCAACGGTCGTCACAAGAAAAAAAGGCCAAGCTGTCGGTTCTTTAGCACCAAGCACCAACAAGTCTATAGTAGCTCTTCCCCTCTGTTCGGGTTCTATTTTTTTGCCCTTTATTTAGCATCCCGCTTTGCTAAAATGATTAACCGCCAAAAATAAAGAACATCCATCTGTGGCCCCAAGCCCATCACAGACTAGCCAGTCAAGGATAGACCTGGCACTATAAATTGGCGATGATAGAGCTGCCAGCTAGTTAGTTAGAGAGGGGGAAAGGCCAAGATAGGTCAGCCTGGCCTAGCCCAGCCTGCCCCGGGGCCGCTAACTAGTTGATAATAACTAGATGAGATAAATGGCAGGGAGGCAGGCGGTTTCTAGTTGTTGCTGGTTTGAGACGGACAAGAAGTGAATGAAGATCAAACGGGCGGGAACCAAGGGCGCGGCGAGGAATAGCCGCATAAAGCTCTCCCTACCTGGAGGCGAGATGCGCGCATGACTTGACTTGATGGGGGAGAGCAGGGAAGTTGAGCTGAATGAAAAAAAAAAGGTCAACTGGAAAGCGTATTTGCATCGTATACGGAGTACATGCTCAGTACTGGTGCGAGCGTATCGCATACATGCTCGTTGTGGTGCCGCCACAGTTCCACCTCCCTGGTCCTGGGTCTTTCAGCCTCCTCGCTGTTGTCTGAGCAGTTGTCCAATGATGTTGCGGCCCTTGGAGCCTTGAACTTCTTTTCCTTGCCATTGCCCATTTTCTTTTTTTATTAATCCCGCCTTTTTCTTGTTCAATTTTCTGCCCCATTCTCGAGTCAGGGCGCTAGACTGGTGTTGGCACTTGGCCGGTTGCGAGCTCTCCATCGCCCACCCCCCCCTCCTTCCCTGCTCTGTCTGACCTTGGCCATCGTCTTTGAAATCTTGAACCACTCCCCTTGTTGCAGTTGTGATCAAGACATGTCTATTCCACGGTGCAAGGGGAAAAAAAAAAAAAAAAAAAAAAAAAAAAAAAAGCTGGGCCGAATGCTACTGGCTGGTCCCGGCAAGATCAGCAACCAAGCATGTAGACTGGGTCTGTCTGGATAGTGGCCGAGATGAGGCCCCCATGCGCCGCCTTGTAGCTATCGCGACAAAGGACGGGGTTTCTGTTATTCAAGACTTGTCGAATTGGCAGAGAGCTTGTTGATGGGTATCACGGCTCATCATGTCTCTCTTTATCTGTATGTACATGCCTTCCTTGGTTTTGAGCAGGCGTCTGGGGGTACGTGGTTGGCGACATGCATTATCCCAGTCTTTCAGTGTTCAGCACACCCACTCATCATCAATCCACCCATCCATCATCCATCCAACCACCAGTCCTGTTCTCCTTCTGTCTGTCTTTTTCTCATCAGACTCCTCATTATTAGTCCTCACTCCCTCCCCGCCCAAGCCAATCCAGCCATCATCCATCCAATCCATCCAACAATCCACACACACCCACCCGCCACGACCATCATCATCACAAGTGCACCACCCACTCACCACCGCCGGCGCACCGCACCGTACTGCGCTGCACTGCAAACACCCAGCTCCGACACGCACATTGCCTCTTGTCCATCCTGACCGGCATCCTCGTCCTCCTCATCCACTTTGTCCTCGTCTTCGGCTTCCTCGCCCTCGCTTTTCCACCCCCTTCCGCCTCCGCCGTCGCCGCTCTCTCCCAACCAGTGACCGACTGACCTTTTCTCCTCTCCGCTCGCGCACACGCAGCCAGCCAGCCAGCCTGCCTGCCAGCCAGCCATACACACAGTCCAAACCCCAGACCCGGGCCACCACTTACCACCCACCACAAGCCGCCAACCAACCACACAACCGGCCAGAAAAAAAAAACATATACCGCTTTTGCGCCACTGTCCTCCTTGCGCGTCTGTTCATCTCCATTCATCGCCAAAATTTTAACACAATCCACCGTGTCTCTCGTCGCCTGCCCCCTTTTGCCAGCTTGTCAAAAGTTTGACCTCTTGCTCTCCGCCCCCGCGTCGCGTCACCTTAGCCAATTCCAACATCGCCACTACTTCACCTCCCCTCGTTCTACCTGCCACCAACAAACACGCCATCATCGCCACCCCCCTCCCAACGACCAGGAACAAACCTGCCTAGTCTCTCGATCTTGACTTGGTCTATTTATTATTTTTTACATTATCCTCTTATTCTTTTTGGTCTGATCTCGCCCGGCCGCCTCTTGCCACGCACACCCCCCCTCCTTCCGGCGCTACTCACGCTAACCCGAACGCACTACGACCTTCCAACCTCACTTTGGGGACGCTACTCGAACAACTGCAGCCTCTATCCCCAGCCCAGCCCAGCTAGACGGACTGACAGACAGAACTGCCTGCCAGCCGTACCGTGTACCGCATACTGCATACCGTCATACTTCCGTTACCTCCTGTCCTCGCGTCTTTTATTTTATTTTTTAAAACCTTCCTCTTACCAAAAGAGAAAGTCTCTGCCCCCCCTCTGGCTAGACCCAAGCACCAAGAAAGCCCTTACCGGACGCGGCAAGCCTCGACCCAAAAAGCTAAAAGCTAGTGTACCCGGGCAACCTCGTCGCCGTCGCCGTCGCCGTCGTCGTCCATCTCTCTCTCGACCGTCCGCGCTCGCTCGCTGCTCTTCCCAGCTCCTTTTTCTTGCTTCCCGGTGCATGCTCGACAGCGCCCTGCTTGCAATCGCGTACCGCTTGGCGTTCCGCTCGCAACCTCATCGTCCTTGTCCGTTCAAACAACCCCAAGTTCAACCACCTTCGACGAATCGATACACACCCTCCTCCTTCCACCAGTCGGCCGCTTGCTGCTAGTACCAAGCTACTCCTTGCTAGCACTCCTGCTACTGCCTTTCCCGCGACGCCAACACGCGCTACACTCCCAACTCTCTCTTCCCACGCCTCCAAGGACTTTGGGACTGCCTTCTCTCAACCGCAGGTACTTTGCGCCTGTACATCTGGACATCACCTCTACCCCATAACCCTTCTTCCCACGCGCCTCCTCTGTTGCCCTCCGCTTCCCGCTTGTTGCCTCGCCTCTTTCTCTGCCTTACCCTTCCCATCACCTTCCCATCCTCTCCTCGGACACCAACTATATGGACCGCACCGCTCCCGACTTTTCCCAGCAGACAGGATTGCCTTCGCCTTACCCTAGCAATTTTGGCGGCGACGCTCATTCCGAAGCTTCATCTGCAGACCAAGCCTCTGCCCCCTACCCTCCTCCTCCCAAGGACACCGCTGCTTATCCCGCTTCCGCCACGCCGGCCTCTGAGTACGGTGTTTACCCTCCGCCGTCGAGATCGAGCTCTGCCTACCCGGATCACGTCCAGCGTCAATACAACCCTGCCTCATCCCCCTCAACCGGCAGTATGGCGCAGCAACAACAAAACAGTCCGTCTCTGCCCCAGTCGGATGGGCGAAGCCATCAAACTCCCATCGTCAATTCTGACAGCCAAGTGCCTATAGATCCGTCCATTGCCCAGCCCAGTCCTACCTATCCCTATGGACAGCACTCTCCCTACGCGCCCAACCCGGACATGGCGGCGCACAGCTACTCTCACCCCAACTCTAACATGTACGCCCAGCCACGGCCTGAATGGGGAGGATATCAGCATGGCGGTGCTCCTCTCACCCCAAGCCATGCAGTCTATGGACAGACGGCTGCCGCTCCTCCTCCTCCTCAGCGCACCAACCAGGTAAGCCCGCCGGCCTCTCTGCGGTAGCGACGCTATGCGCCGAGACGCGTATCAGGCGCGAATCAATGCGACAACTGAGCGACGGCAAAGACGCCCTGTCTAAACTCACAATCACTTTGACCATAGTTGCTGACACTTTGCTCTCTCCCAGCAGGTCTACTCCTTTGTCCCGATCCCTGGCGCTCAACAACACAAACGCCCCCGCCGTCGCTATGAGGAAATCGAGCGCATGTACAAGTGCGGCTGGAACGGCTGTGAGAAGGCCTATGGTACTCTGAACCATCTCAATGCCCATGTTACCATGCAGTCGCACGGCCAGAAGCGTACACCTGAGGGTAAGTGTTTCCACGGGTCTTGCAAGCATCTGCGGTTCTCCTCTTGGCCAAACCCCGCTGCATCCTTTGGCCCAATGTCGCGACAGAATAAACCGCGACAAGTGTTGCATTCACTGCCCCGTCGATGCCGTCCCTTGTGCTGCACTGGGTTCGCTTGGACTACCAGTTCTTGCGCGCTCGCGTGTTCTTGCTAGACGTGTGGCTGGCACGCCGGAGCCGCACTAGCGTGATGGCCCAGCCACACAAGGCGGTGCAAACCTGGCGAGCCAAGCGGAGAGGAGTTGGAGAAAAAGCCACAAGAAAAAATAGAAGTAGAGAATTAACGCTAACGATGAAATAGAATTCAAGGAGATTCGCAAGGAGTGGAAGGCTCGCAAGAAGGAGGAGGAGTCTCTGCGCAAGGCCGAGGAGGAACGCCAGCGTACCGCAGCTGCCAACGGTGGCCAAGATGGCGGCCATGATGCTCAGGCTTCGTCAAACTACGCCGGCTCCAGACCTCAGGTTCAACTGCCGCCTATCGGATACCAGCCTCAGTATCCCGCACCTCCTTCTGGTGTTGCTCAACAGCCACTGCCGGAGTACGGCGCTACGGGCCACATGTACCCCAGCTACCAACCGCACTCGCCGTACGGTCAGCCTAACCAGAACATATACGGCCAGTGTAAGCAAGCCTTCAACGACGCGATTGACCTGCAGCAGCCACTGACGCGTGTGTTTAGCCAACGGCGGCCAGCCTCCCAACCACTAAAACACCATTGAGCGAGTAGCGTCTAGACGATCAAGGCACCTGTACGATACGGAATTTTCATGACCATCCTTGGTGCGACGACTTTTCCTCTTGACAAGGTGGTGGCAAGATACACGAACCACTCACTCGTGGAGATTTGATTTCCTTTCGCTTTGTGGACCTGGAAGACGCGGTGTCGTCTATGATATTGTGGAGGGCGGAGTTTGGACGTTGCAGATGGGCAAGGCTGGCCTTGGCCAGTCGCTCCATACCTGGTTTTACGGGGTCGGTTCATTGCTTTTATTCTACGGGGCGGAAATCTGCTTTCAATACATGACGACGGCAAAAGTTGGGTACAACCTAATGAACAGAGTCGGACAGGAAGGTTTCCCGTTGCCGCAAGCCGCGAAACTGTCATGCCGACATGGATGGATTGTTGCAATGATACCTTTTTGTTTTGGGGGTGGCTATTGTCAATTTGTTTGTTTTTGTTTTTGTTTTTGTTGCTTTCTTTAATCTTGTTGTCACGGGCTGGTGACTCGGAGCTGAGGCTTTCTGAATCCCTTTTGGTTTTTTTATGCTTTGTTTGTTTTGACGCTTTGGTGATTACACTTGTAACCTGCCGTGCTTTCCTTTTGGACATTTCTTTTCGGGGATGGTTACATTTGATGATTGACGCTTGGACTTTGCAGCCTTTGAGCATTGCGGTTCCAGGCTTATATGGGCGGCCAAGACTTGAAAACAAAATTCTCTCTAGTTATTGTTTGTTTTTGTTTTTATCGATTGTCTTTTTATCGAAGATGGATTCTTGATTTCATCGTTTGGGTGCTGCGTGGCTTTGACCACTGGAAGCGGCAGGAGGTTTCTTGTCCAAGGCAAAGATGGGCTGCGCCTCGCGGCGGATACTTTGGAGAGAAGGCCAAGGAGACAAGAGAGAAGTATCAATTCACAGCACTTTCTACATTTTGTTTTCAAAAGCATGTAGGCAATGATGATTGGTGACTTGATCCGGGTGATGTGATGTCTGAAGCGGTAAAAGCCGCATTCAGTCACTTGCTCACTGACGGACTGTGCATGCCCCTGCTGTAAACATTTGAGGGAGGGGAGAATAGAAGAAAGTAGAAATCAATTTCTTTTTTGCTGCAGAAAGAGTCTTGTTGTGCTCCTCTCTATGCGGTTGGCTAGCTGATGACGTGTAGTTGGCACGTCGCGCACATGGCCAAATAGATGGTGTGTGCCAGATTACCGAATGCACCAATCTGGCACTAACAAAAATAATACGGAGTACCTTGGGGGATCAATCTATCTCGCGGATAGTCGCATGGGCATTAATCCCAGAGGAGGATAGAATCATCCAATGTCTGACTAGCTAGTGCCGTGCCCATGGCTTTTTTTTTTCGATCCAATTCACCCTTCCCACGAAGGGGGCCCTTTTCAACTAGTAAAAATCTTGAACTAGTATTTATAGTGAGAGGAATCGACAACGACGGCGCCGGGAACTATGAGGAGGAGGAGGGGGTGGTTTTTTTTGCTGGCTAGACTCCAAAAGTTGTTAGCGGGATCGGAGGACAAGATGGCGAAGATTTTAGCGAATGCTATTATTATAAAACAAAATGTTATCAGTCATATCGGCGATTTGGAACTAAAAGAATTTTGCGGGCTCATCGACAAGATGGGTGGTGGACGCCAAGGGGGGCGCTGCTGATGATGTCGATGAGAATTATTAGGCGTCGATGTTTTTGTATCATGCAGGCCTTTGGAGGCCGTTGAGAAGTCGACGCCGCGTTTGATTTTTGATTTTCCTTTTTTCTACATATCCACACACTCTTCAAAGGCCCGACCGTCTTTTTCGTTCTCTCATCCTCGGACACACGGACTTTGTGAGTTGTCATGACGGGCTCTGACTTGGCCGCATCTGTTCGCCTGACCTTTCTCTCTCTGCACGACGGGCAAGCGAGCTCTGCACACACACACACACACACACACACACACACACACACCGTAAGACGGCCTGGTATGTACACATGTACGTCAAGCTCAGCCTCACAGAAAAATGGTTCTCGACCTCGGGTTACACAACATTACGGGGGGGGGGGTGTTTTTTTATCTCATTGTTCTACTTTGCTGCGCCCGCTATGAAACAAGAGAGGTAAGCAAGGTGACAGGCTAAGCCCTATGCCGGCAGATATTAGCACCGATACGTAGAGACAACGCACTTTTCATCGAAGCTATTTGTTCAGCGCCGCCCTTTCCGTGCTTTGAGGAGGACCAACTACACTCTAACCTGCACTTGCTTCCGTTAGGCCCAGCGTTCATCACACATTGGGCTCTGGGGAAGAAACAGGAGGGGGGCGTGCAGGCGGTGACTGACTGGCATTAGCAGGATCGGTGTTCAAACTAGACTTGGTAGATGCCGATGGAGGGAAGGAAAGGGGGGGGGGGGCTTACTATCCCCGCCATGTCAAATGATTAAACGCATGATTCAGGTTTGCTGGCGGTGGAAGAAGAAGCGATGACGGCGACGGGCGTTTGCTTACCTTGGTTGTTATCAGATATTATGCTCCGTTATCAAATATGCCTCTTTGTGGCGTGATGACAAACAAAGAAAAAGTCATGCTCCCAGGGTGGGTGGTCGGTCATGCCCTCAATGGGAACGAGGATGATGATGCCAAGGGTAACGTGGTATATGCAGCCGAGTTGTCATTATTCTTGCTTCCTTCTTTCCTCTCTGTCCTCGTTTCTGTATTCAGAGTTAATCAACCTTGCATCAAACACGGTTTACCAAGACGGGAAACGCCACACCGACAAGGGAATCCTTGTGGTGACCGGTCCGCGTGTTCGTTTGTCAATGCTATCGACAAGGGAGACGATGAAGACATCTCCGAACATGGCCGTCGAGTAGATGAGACAAAGGGGGAGGGGGGAGGGGTGTGTAACGAGACAAAACGGAAAAACAGCTCGGAACAATGCGGGCTAAACAGAAAAATACCTGCTTGCTTTGTATGAGTATTCAGTCAGTCAGTGTTATCGAGTGTCAGTGCGGGAAAAAAAGGGGGAGGGGGGG